>NW_027112831.1:9304-16453 GCF_000696795.3 Halyomorpha halys | reverse complement strand
TCTAAGATAAACTAGTAATTTTGACCCGATTTCTCAATTTACAATTATTCTCAGCAATTAGCTGTTTTCCTAAACATTTTCAGAAAATTTATCTCTCTAAATAGCTTTCATAAGCAATTTTGAGAAGGAATTAACACTTAAAATAATGTTTAACTTTTTTTTTTTTTTTTATGACCCCTCTCCTCTGAGATACGGGGAGTTTCGCCCTATTCTAATACTATGATGGTGCGTCATGTGTTCCTTTCGAGGGACCACCACAGAAATAGAAGTTGATCCCCTCTCCTCCACTCTCTGAGCTACAGAATGTCCTAAATAATGTTCAACCACCATTTTTAATATTTGAAGTAGGTTTAAATCTCTTATTTTTTCAGATGTTTAAATCGTCAGGGAGATGACACCTCTCTGTCCCCTCGTTACTCGTAACCTCCTTGCCCATGTATAAGATTGTAATATCGATTAATATTCCTACCTTGGACTGAATACTCTAAGCTCAGCCCCGGACAGAGGAGGACGACCCGAAGAACTACCTGGATGGCAACAAGAGGACACAAGATGCGATAACCAAGGGACAGGTACAAATCGGCCGCGGAGGATTGTCCTCCAGCGGTGTTATTATTTAATGCGGATAGGCTGTCAGTGCGCGCTCTATCGGGGGATCTGCGATGCTGTGGAGTAGGGCGCGGGTCTATATGTATTTATGGCCGCTCTATCTGTCTCGAGATAGCAGTCTCTTGTCTCTTCTTCTTGTCGCAAATGCTGTAGTACTAACAGTGTACCCATTTCTAATTGTCGTTACCGATCAAAAGTGGTCTCAGTCTGGTTAACTGTTTCAACAAAAAAAGGCATATTTTTTGTAAGATTTGTTTATGTTTTTATAAATAATTATTTGTTATCAATAATATATTCAAAAAATAAATCTAAAAATAAAAATAGGCCTTTTTTAAAAATATTCATAAAATATAACAGGGGCGTTACAAACTTGTTGCGAATGACAAACGACACTAATGGTATCTTATATTTTTTTATTCTACCACAACATTATATCAATGTAACAATTTATTTTAAATTTTAATAACTCTTTGAGTAAAATATTTTACCTCAATTTTCAAACTTCAAACTAGGCTTGTTAATTAATGGGGGTGGAGACTTCCTCAGCAATTTCCCTCAATTTTTTATTAATAGGAACAAATAGATAGACTATAACTACTGAATATAATTGGAATATTCCATCAAGCCTCAAGTCTCCCAGATAGTATCAAATCATTCAGCGTGTTGCCAATTCAAAGTCCATCAAAACAAAAATTATAAAATCACTATAAATGCACACCACATATAGCATACCTCATATCAACAGCCTAAATATGACTAACTCGATTCAGATAATCAATTCAATACAGTTCAACGTATTCTGTAGGAAAAGAAAAAGTTATCTTTGTTTTTAAAACTTATGAGTCTGCGATTTTCCTGTGTAAGTTTGTATTGGAGTTTACCTGCCCAATCTTAATAATTTACTAGTAGTTTTGAAAATAATTTTAATTCAAAATTTCACTTTTGGAAAAGAATATGAATTTGGAAATTAGAGAGCTAGGATCCGTTTCTGATGCCCGAAACTATCTTAGGCAAACATCCAAAACAACTGGATGGTACAGCACTCCTCCGAGATGACGCGGCTGAAAAGCCTTGATCATTATAGATTTCTATATAAAAAAAAAAATAGAAAAAACAGAAAAGTTATTGCTTAGCAATATCTACACAGGTTGCTACTTACACAAGCATGCGTGTATATAGACATAATACACTTTATTCAATCTATCATTACATAAATAATAAATGTGGCAAATTGTTTATATTGAACAATAAAAAAAATTTGTTAGATATTATATAGACACATTTTTCCTTCAAATTTATATATTCATCATTATATGTTTGTAATTAATATAATCAACGAATCATAGTTTCTTATCTGCCTTTTTTTGTTTTTTTTTAATGGTATCTTTACCTATCTATTGCATTCCTTTTTCTTTCTCATTATCTTCTCTAGATAACCCGTTATAATGTCTTAACATAGAGAAATGTTCATGCAATCAAAAATTAAAAATCACTGTCGCTTACTTTCCAATATGGTTCATAATCAGAGAACGCAGACAATCGTTACAAAAACATCCTAGTCCAAACCATCTTACACACTTTCTGGAATTGGGCTTTTTAGTTGTTCTCATCAGTAACGAGTGCCACCTGGCCTTCAGCAAATTCAAACTCGCGCGCCTGAAAAATGTATCATAAAGTACTTGTGGCGTAACAGATGCCTCAATTTAGGAATATGAATAAATATTTCAATGGTTTAAATCACAAAGAGTAGTAAAACAATTAAAACTTAGTATTTATGGCTTTGTCGGGATAGGGTATGTTTTGTCACGGATATGTACCCTCTTCCTTTTGTCACAGATTGTTCTTATACCTTTTTGAGTAGCCCAAGTTACATTTCTCTTTCAACGGATCACATGTCGAAGATGTTGATTGTTTATCCTTCACAGCATCATTGTGTTATGTACGCCGTTGTAGATTATTAAACTCTTGCATCCTCCAATTTCTAGGAACGCCCCCATTCACATTCCCTGCTCTAGTTTTTACCTACCTCCGCCCTCCACATGTGTAAATATAAGACTTACAATGGCACTGAAGGCATCAGTTGATCATCAGTTGTTGATCAGTAGCCTCAGTTGTACAAAGTATGTCATACAGTCTATATCTTCTCCATTCATATAATTAAAGTGCCACACTACTCTCCAGTCGTATTCTGAAACTCAAGCATAGTATCTGACGTTAATCATCTGAGAATTTAAAAATTTTTCACTCTCTCTCATTTTTATTCATCAGAAAATTTAAGATTTCCTTATAGGTGTTTTGTAGAGCTCTCTGAATATATAAAGACCTATTTCTAAAAATTTTTACACACATTCTTAATATTTCATAAAACGATCGTCGCTCACAACTAACGACACAGTGAGATTTTATCTCCACTTAGGATTTAATAAATTAATTTTTTCCTTCATACTTCCTTATTATCCGTTCTTATTCCTCTGGCAGATCATTTAAATTAAATCACGAAGTGCTTATTCATCCCTCCTTAGTCTACTGATGTACCTCAGGGTAGTATTCTTGGTCCTATCTTTTATACAGTTTTTACAGCTGACATCCCAACCCATCCTGAAACTGTCCTCACAACGTACGGATATGACGCATGTCTATTATCAGTGAATGATGGCCCTTCCATTGTATCCCAAACCCTCCAATTCCTTGGAGGGTTAAAATAAATCCATACAAAACTGAAAAGACAGTAAACCGCTCGTCGATTCCGACCATTAGAACACATACAAGACACGCAGTCTAAGCATCCAACTAGTTACAAGAGAATCATTTAATTGACCACCATTAGGGCTTGAGCTTTGGGGCTCCACTAAACCTTCGAATTTCTCTTATATCCAATCCTTACAATCCAAAATCCTTCGTAAAATCCTTAATCCTTCTTAATTTGTGACAAATCAAGTCATCCATCAGGACTTCAATGTTCCATATGTTACCAACTTGGTCAGAACCAAATATCAATCCTTCCATGATAACCACACAAAAGTGGGTTTCTAACCTGGCTTCACCTTCATTACCTGATAATCCTCCTAGGAGTCTGAAAAGAGGATGACTTCGAGATCTTCTCTAGAATCTACCAATGGGTAGATTCTTCACATGTTTTTATCATGCCATTGAAGCATAACTCAGATCACATTTACTTATTGTATACTTTTAGCACAGCAGTAAATATCAATGAATAGTTTAAAAAACAAACATTTTCCAATATCAAAGACATTTCCTGTGCGAGATTATAAAGCTTTGGAGATCCATAATACGCAATATTTTGGTTCTACTATAATTAAATTAACCAAAATGTTATATTATGTTATATGTTTTATATGAATGAATGAAATATTATATTTGGCAATCTATGGCCGAATTGTCGATTCATAATAAAATCTAAACTTATTCAATAAATTATAACTTTTTATTTATTTAGAACCAAATTTTATTCTCTATCTTCAATTTACTAGAAACCGTTTTTCGAGTCGAGTCAAATTTGAAATTGACTGTAAATAACGAAGTTTCATGGTAAAATTTCATTATTTATGGCTTATTTATAGGTGAGCTTAAGGATTATCTTCGAAGAGGCGGAGTACACTGGCGATACTGATGCTGGTGCGCTTCGGGTGGAGATAGGCATGTAAAAAGGTGAAGATGTTCAAGTACCAAGGTTCTTATTTCGATGCTGCAGAGTCTTCTGAGGAAGGAACGTATATTAAACCCCTAATTCCTCTGCAATATGGATATTTCCACCGAAAACAAACATCGAATCTATCCAGCCATAGTGGAGCCATATCCTGGACATACGCATGAGAAATGGGGACAATGGATCCTCTTTTGTACTCAAGGGTGCAGGTGATTGAAATGGATTCCTTTAGGGAAGGTTTTCTAGATAAAGATAAAATCAGGCATGATATAATTCGGTAGAGGATGGATGTGGGTATATTAGTAAACAAAAAGGTTGGGACACGCTTCCTAAGACAGTATGGGCAAGTGAAGAGAATATTGCACCAATGTTGGCCTAACTGAGTCCTGGATTTGGTTCCATCAAAGAGAAGAGGATGTGGACGACCAAGAAAAGGGATGGAGGGAATCCTAGAGGAAATGGATCGTGCAATAAGGTGACTGGAGGACGATCGGTTGGAACGAAGCATGTGGAGCTCGGCGCTAACTAGCTTAAGCAACCCTAGTTGGAACGCCTAAACTAAACTTACTAGTTATAAGATATTTATGAATATTAATGAAAGTCTTTCATTACCTGATAAAATGCCACTATACAATTAATGCCTATGTATTTCTAATCAAACAGGTGTACATCAAGGTAGGGCTTAAGGTTGAGTTGACCAACTACTGTTTACACCGGTGAAAAGTTACTAATATTTCTATTTCATTCAAAAATTTTTAAAAGCGGTGTTTTTTGTTGAGACCAAAATAAGGTACCTTGATAATTTGATTTTAATTTAGTGAAAGATATAATAAATGTATCGCAAATATGAGTGAAAAATTCTAAATTCAAATAATGTTAACAGTAACATAGATCTTCTGTAAAACATTAATTTATATATTATAGACATAATATTACCAATGACCTAAAAAACACTAAAAATAAGCAAAAGTTTAAATAAATTATCAAAAATAACTCTAAGAGTTTTATGTTGTAAAATATATTTTTATAATGTGGCTGTGTTGAAAAGATTTTTTTTTTTGCTATTATCTAATTTCATATTTAAAAAGTGGTATTAATGTAGTTTATGTGGTGTTTTGCTTAGTCTTCTATTATTGATACCTAATAATAAAAATAGGGAGAAGTGGCGTAGTTTAATTAAGTAAGGCAAAAGGACAGTTCTTATATCCCGGGCTAGAGTTCGAGTCGAGTATTAGTAGGTAATTATTTGTTCTTCTGAGGTACACCCAGCCTCTAAAAGTGGGTACCTTTCAGCTAGGGGGAGGGGGGAAAAACCTGGTGGTTGAGCGTGATTCTGACCAAATCACTTCCCTGCACAATAGTTGGTCTACTAACTGTACTTAACCAAAGACTGAACTCCTAACCCGTCATGGGTTGTAGTTGTACAGGTTTTAATCAGGAAAAATGCTTCTAAAATTCTAAGTTCTACACTCCACTAACACCTGTTGAACAGATTCGATACTTAGGACTCCATCTTGACAAGAGACTTACTTGGAATCCACACACAAGACTGAAACGACAAGAAACTGCTCGTAGATCTCGATTATTACAACACTTACTTGAAAAACGCTCTAAACTTTCCATTCCGTACTAAAAATTATTATACATTATGATAATCAGAAAGATTTGGACATATGGAATTGAGCTCTGGGGCTCTACCAAACCATCAAATTCCTCCCGCATCCAATCCTTACAATCCAAAATCCTCCAAAGATCTTAACATCCCATTCGTTGCAGATTTGGCCCGAAACAGATTTGCGTCTTTACATTCTAATCTCCTTAACCATCCTAACTCATTAGTTCTTAATCTCTCATCCTTAACAATCCCTGATAATCCTCCGAGGCGTCTGAAAAGAAGATGACCACGGGACCTTCTAATTTAAATTAATGCTTTGCTTTGGGTGGTTCCTTCCCAAAATTTTCAAGTATAAATGAAACATTCCACATATTTAACTATTGTATTTATTATTTTGTGCAGATGTAAATTACATTAAATAAATAAGAAATAAGTTCTATACACTGGTCAAAAATAAAATATTATAAACAATTTTAAATAAAATCAAGTATTATTAATTTTTTGTTAGAAACAGTGATTTTGATAATATTTCGCTATAGACCCGGTTAAACATTATGCATCAAAATGAAAACAACACGTGTTATTAGCAATTTCATGGTTTCATGAGACGCTTGCAGATGTACTTGGGACCCCCTTAAAATTTTTTAGTATGCATAAATATAACGAATTATTTCAAAGTAGTCTCAGGTTAATGGTGGATAAAGGTTTTACATTATCTTTCACAAATAAAAAGAAAAAAAAATGTAACTCTCATAAGGCCCGATGGTCTCTTAATATTCTGATCACATATTCATCGTCAACTCTATGCTAATGCTCCTTTATAAAAACTATTAAAATCGTCCTGGGAAATTCAGTGGGAAACAATCGTTCCTAACCGACTTTTAGATGTTTTAAACGACACGTCAGTTAATATACTGCTTATAACAATCGTTAATAAGGGCGGATTTGCATCTGGTTAAAGCGTTGTCACGTTATTCCTTGAAGATATGCGGAGTTCGATTAGCCGTAAATGCTAATGTTCCTGTTATTCATTATTCAAAGGATGTGCGAACATATGGCCTATTTTTTTCACTCAGTAGAAGAAAAAAAAATTATTTCAGTGATACAAGTTCAATTCGGGTTCAAAGACGAAAACATTAAAAGAAAAAGTTTTTAAATAAACAAAAAAAGTTTCAATTCAGTAACTGTCCTACTCGTTTATATATACGAATTTATAGATCTATAAACGTACTAATGGTTTTTTTTTTTTTTAATAATT
>NW_027112831.1:4408-9254 GCF_000696795.3 Halyomorpha halys | reverse complement strand
CGACTGTAAGGATTGAATTCGGGAGGATTTTGATGGTTTAGTGGAGCCCTAAAGTTCAACTCTGTATGTGCAGATAGGCCTTATAATAGTCATGTAGATTAGTCTTTTGTAATGGATTGGCAATTTAGACCGTTTGTCTAGTAAATGTTTTAATAGTCGGAATCGACGAGCAGTTTCTTGTCTTTTTAGTCTTGTATGAGGATTCCATGCTTCGAAGTTGTCGTCCATAAAGATTTGTTAGTAGTCGTGAGCTTTTGAATTAAGTTAGTTAAATTTTGTATTTTGATTTTTTTAACTTCTGTTTTGAGTTTGTTTGTCAATGTAGTATAATATGTTTCATCTGTTGGGTATCTAGTCCTGTGCCACTTCGCTCTTGCTCTGCGTTTTTCCCTAATTAAGATGCGAATGTGCTGTGGTAAGTTAGTTCGTATGGTATTATTAATTTTTAATTTCCGGTCGATGTGTTATGTCGTATAAGCAAATTTGAATTGATTTCGTGAAGTTTTTTATTGCTTCGTCAATGTCATGTTTAGTTTTTAGTGGAAACTTTAAGTCCAGTTTGTTTTCCAAATCATTACGAAATTTGTCCCAGTCAACACATCCTTTAATTTAATCAATGAGGGAGGAGAGGGCTTAGGAACGAAGCTTGAATGTAAGAAAAGGATAACTGGACTGTGGTGACACATTTATCTATCATTTTCAAAGCTGAAAAGAGTTGTGCACTATAGGCAAAAATAATTTAACGTTGATAAAAATTCATTCCCGTTAATAAAATAAAATTTTTACTTAAGATTATTGTATGGCAAAAATAACTAAAATATAGTTTTAAACGTACCCTCTCATGGGGTGTTGCAATATTGACATATTGTTTAAGTTAATTTCCTTGAAGTGTTAAAGTGTAATTTTAAAAAAAAAGCAACTGCTCAAAATAAACTCACTAGAAGTTGGAGTTTATCCAATCCTTTCAATCCAAAATCCTTAGAACCATAATCAATGCACCCTATTACGTTTCCAACAGAATACTGCAGCATGATGTTCATTTCCCTTTTGTCCTGATTTGACCTCATACTAACCAAATTCTCAAAATTCCATACGAGTCTTTTTAATCATCCTGATCCTTTGGTTCAATCCTTATCCAGTTCTACCTATCTTACAATCCACCTCAGACGGATCTAGCGTCTGAGGGATAGTCAGACGTGGGGGGGGGGATCCTCTGGTCGAAATTGTAAATATTGTTTATAATCTATACTCCTTTGTTTGATTATGTTCAGTTTATTTATTTATTTTTCTGTTTATTTACATATAGAGATTTTATTTTTATTTCATATTTATTTACATATTTTATTTTATTTTTTATTATCCTTTTTTTTAATTTTTGGTATGAATGTGTCCAATTAGCACTATTACTCATGGCCCAAGTTTGTGCCAGATAGTAATAATACTTATCAATAAATAAAGTAATTATCAAATAGGATTTGGAATTTCTATTTGTAAAAAAGTAAATCTGCCAGATTACAAAAAACGACTCTGATGTAGTGAGAAAAACGGAGTAAGCCAAACTTATAGACTAAATTAGTGACCTAGAGGGGGGGGGGTGAAAACCATGTATATGTAAACACATAGTCATGTATTTAAAGTCTTCCTAAGAATTATGTATATGAACTTTGACTTACTGTTATGGTTAATTTCCTTGAAGTGTTAAAATTTACTAAAATCAAAATTTTCATCATTTTACCACCCAACTTCTACTCACTCTACCCAACCCTTATTTACTTTTTAAAAACTATTTCCTTTTTTATTTTTTTGGAAGATTATTAGTTAACAATATGTAAATCATTTGGGATGATGGTCCGGATGCCGTTAAAAAAAGGTGCACAAAGTAGTATAAAAATACTTAGTTAATATAAAAATAAAAATAGTAGGAAAAACTCATAATTTAACAAATATCTATTATTCTCTGCTAATTTATTTTTTTAATTTATAAAAATCACTAAGAAGGAATAATATTCAATTTTAAATTCTTTTATATTTTTTTTCACCATACTTTAACACTCTATTTTGGCCCTACATTAGCTTAACTGCTTTTCTAACTTCTGCGGTATTTGGTTTACACTTGTTTGTTCTTAGAGATGATCTTTTCCAGAAAGCTGTAGTTTTTGGGAGAACCCTCGCTGATTTTTATTTTTCTCCATGTTTCTTTCTCTCGGTTCTACTTATCTATATCTAATGAATCAAGCGGTGATTAGTACGAGTATATGAACATTATTCCTATAAGTCAAATAATATTCTACATATTTGAAACATGATCAAGCATTTTAAAACTATTTCAACAATATGACATGCGAAACAAACCTCATTTACAATCATTATTCCTGGAAACGTTTCCCACATTTACCAGAAGAACAAACCGGTCACATGTAATCTAGCCTAAAATGGGTATTGGCCATCTACACATGTTTGGAATGGAGCTACAATCTGATCGAAAACCTTTCTCTTCTTCGTTACCTCTCTCATCTCGGCTAAGCCATGCGAATTGATTCTTAACCTTATTGAAAATAAGAACCATAGGATATTTGAACAATGTCAAATTATCCAATAGGCAGTGTTCTAATTACAGTATTAGGTAAATTATCTGGGTAGGAAACACCAAATTAAGATTTATGAGTGGAATATTTCAATATTTAAAAATATATTATTGATAATATAATAAATGCTATACGTTACTGAGGGTGTTTTCGTTCCCAGCATAGTTAGGCACAAGCTATTCTGAAAAATTATAATATAAAAAGAGTAATGCGTATTTACGCGTATTGGAAATATATGTATGGGCATGAGGAGGTGTTGCAATATTTATCTTTATTTCTTGTTAACTTCTGCCAAGTAAATAAGGTAAGTACAGCTCCCTCACCATTTCCACTGAAGATGGTACATAACGAGGTAACTAAACTTTATAAATTCGATAAGTTCTATTATTTTTTTTTTATATAAATATATTTTGTTGTCTTTAGAATAAAATCTATGCCTGTCAAGAACAATTATTTTTGCGAAATTAGTTGATGAAGTTTTGATAGAACTAGTACTGAACCTCTTTCACACTTATCCTCAACTTCCCTTAGGTCACAATCAGATGAGTCTTTTTCAAAATTTACTTGTGCCGAAAAAAAAAAAAAAATACGTTGACGCATGTGTAAGACAAACTACACGAATTATGGGTTCAACCATATACGAACTCCCAAATTCTCGTATAATTTCGTCCAAATATGAGTAACTGTTCCATCTACTGATTACAGTTGTCCAGATAAACAAGCAGAAGCGCCGTTTGTAGCCGAGCGACCTAGATCACCAATTTTTAGTGGCTCTTGACTGCAGCGGTTCCGGTTCGAATCCGGACTGGAGTTCGACTTTTGATGGTAAAAAAAAAAACACTGTATAATATTTACTTTGATGTCTTAAACATAAAATGTTTGGCTCCGGGAACATTAATTTTTATTTTCTCTTTCTTTATGGATACGAAGAAGCTTCTTTACCTTTTGAGGTAGTGAGGTTGAAAAAAAATATTAAGGGGGCGCCTTTCTATAAAATCTATAGAAATAATCTATAAAAGCTATATATTCCAAGCAAAATACCGAGATTAATGAGTAGTAATGTGTTTTATCATTTTTTTTTTTTTGTCTGAATCTGATAAAAAATAACATGAGAACAACTAGATACTTACCCTCACCCATTTTTGTCGAATACCAATTTGACTACAGATAGATACAGGACAATTTTTTTTACTTTCTACTGCAGTTTAAAGCTTTGCAATCTTTGATAGTGTAGAAGTAAAATGAAACTCCTTACAAATTGTAATATATCTTTTGGCTTGCATTGAATAATAAATAATACCAGTTTAGGAAAGTGATATAATGACCTGTCCTTCCAGACAAATCTATGGTCAGATTGTAAAATTTTATTGGTTACTTTTTCCTAAAAATGGGATTTTCACATTCCGGAGTCTCCTTCGTTGATATTGATATACCAAAGGTATATTAGTTTTTCAGAAAACAACAGTTTCAAATTGGAACCTTGAAGCCAAATGCAAAGAATCAAGTGCTAGGAATTTTTTTAAAAATTTAAATTCACTCCGTTCCACATATTTTCCAGACCCCTGGAAATTATCTATAGTTAAAATGATCCCCAAACCCCAAAAGCCTCCAGAATACCCATCATCCTATCGCTCTATCTCTCTATTACCAATTATGGGCAAAATCCTTGAAAAACTAATTTTGAAAAGCCTATATCCCATCCTGAATTCCAATCATATAATCCCTGATCACCAGTTTGGATTCCGAACATCCCACTCTACTATCCAGCAATGTCATCGTGTAGTGGACGTAGTCTCGTCTTCTTTGGAGCTCGGAATGTACTGCTCGGATGTCTTTTTCGATGTAGAACAGCTTTACAATCTCCGTAAATTCCTACCTCCTTCTCGGAGGTACTTTACTTTCTCATCATTCGTTCCTTTCCCATTGATAGATTATTCCAAGTAAACCACAATCCCTCTATTCTCAGTCCGCTGGTGTTCCTCAAGGTAGTATCCTTGGTCCCATCCTCTACACCGTCTATACAGCTGACATTCTAACCAATCCTAAAACTATCCTCACCACTATCAATACGTTTACCGATGACACATATGTGCCCGCTGTTAATAATAACCCATTAATTGTATCACAAAAACTCCAATCCAATATCACAGCCCTCGAAGAATGGTGTCATAATTGGAGGATTAAGATAAATTCCAACAAATCCCATCAAATAATTTACCCTTCGTCGTAAACCTACTGACTGCCCTACAGTTTCATTTAAT
>NW_027112831.1:0-4358 GCF_000696795.3 Halyomorpha halys | reverse complement strand
CATCAAATTGGTAAGACTGTGTCTTAACCACTGAGCTACGGACGGCCCAAAGAGAGTTTTTTTCTTCTTATCCTTATAATGTTAGAAGAAACTTTAATAAGAAACATTTTAGGAAAACGTCTTCAGTTTAGATAGTACAGATGTTCTTAATCGTGTTGGTAAGGAAAAGATATTTTTAGTTTAGTATTCATTGATACTCATCTCACCATTGAAATAAGATCCTTCTGCGGTCCTGATCTTGAAGGCGATAGAGAGAACCCTGACCGAAGAACAAGATCTGGAGTAGACACGGAACCATCGGACATATGCTTTAATTGCCCCAGTAGACGGTGCCGATAGCCGTGTCGGACACAGTTGTAAATTAACATGGAAGCTCACGATGCGGACTGAAAGGGGTATCTCTTCATTTATCTGTCGGTCCCACCTCATTACTAGGTCTCTATCGCCTTCCATCTTCCGCTCTTAATGAACTCCCTTCTCGATGTCACACCGCTGTCTCTTTCTTACTTCCTCAGGTCGCCGATAAGGAGAAACAACACGGGATGCGATCTAGGGAGGTACAAGTATACGGGCACCTTATAGGGTATGTGCATTGTTCATGGGTTGAAGTATGCATATTGAACGTTAGAAGAGCTGAAAAATCCTAGTTGATTGGCGATGTCCTTGTAAGAACGAAATACTCCAACCTGTAATATGGTAAACCTCAAAACACTCCAACCTCTCACAACATAAACTAATGCATTTATATGTTTGTTAATATAATAAGTTCATTGTTTGTTGTAAAATTACAATCCATAACTGCAGTAATATTTGAAAATTGTCCCAAGAACAGTACCTTTCAAGTCGTCAAAAATGTTGTAGCAAGTTGATATTAATTTAGGATTATTTGAAGGAGTTAACTTAAGTTCTATATTTTGTAATTCGTATTTTCACTGCATATCTACTTAACATCATTTTGTTATACGCAGATGACACACTTCTGAGCATTATTGTAAACACAAAGCTGTTTTCTTTCTGTATTGTTGCTTTTGGAAAATAGTACAAAAAATATATATATCTTCCACACATTTGAACACTGATGTATGTGTTCAACCCACATTGTGACCCAATGTTTGAGTTTATATATTATAAATTTAATTCAAAATTATGGGTCATTTCATATACTGATGAAATTTTCACCCTTTAATGAGAGATAGCTAAAAACGTTACATATATATATTCAATCTAATTCATGACGTATACTAATTTTTTTTTTGTTAACCAGTCATTAAAACTCAACTAACAAAATATGATTATGTATTTTCTGAGGTCTTTGTTACGTCCCCACTCACTTATACCCCCTTCATAGTTATTTCCAAACCTTACCTTCTATCTGGAAAAAATTGGTTTCTCAGTTACTTTTAGGTCTAAACCTTCAAGCTCGTCGTATAGGAGTTCCAAAGATAAATTCTTGAAACCTTGGCGTAGTCGGCGAATTTTTATTCTGTCTTCAAGAGTGAATTTCAGTCCTTTGTGAACATCAAATATTGGGGGACAATTACTTGTTTTGATTTTTTGGTTGGGTAAGTGTTGACATCACTATTAGTTCCTTCCTAATGAAATCACACCTCCGCTAAGGCCTGGAAAGTTTTGCAGGTTCGTGCAAGGTATCGTTATATGTTTGTGTGTTTATATTCTATATCCTTTGCCTTTAATTAAATCCTACTAGGAATTAAGTAAATTATTTTGATTTTTAAAACCTAGTTTTTGAAAGATTGCGTGTTTTAGAAGCTGATTTACATTGAAGGCGGCTCAGATATTTAAAAAATACCTTGAATGCCCTCTCCTTTCTGCTTCCTAACTTCCTGAGGATTGAGATATGTCTCATAAAGCAGAGAAAATTGGTAGTAAAGTTCCCTACTTCGGTCATATGTTCCAGAAAGACTTCTGGAACCTTATCCTGAAGATCTTTAAAGGAGTAAGTGTTTTTCATCAGGATACTATTCTCATGAAATAAAAAAAGCAAATAAATCGAGCGATTTTGGCTCTGTTATTCCCAAATATGAAATAGTGACTATTGTGAGTCCTTCCTGCTGTTACCTAACAGACTGAGCAGAAAAAATGGTATCCAATAAAAAATAGCTTTTTTGAAAAACTATTATTTATTGTTGAAAAAACTATTATAAATTTTTGAAAAATATATCAAATCGTATTGACGGTCACACAGGAGTAAAATTCACATTAATTCTTGACTAGCATATTTTTTAAAATTTTTTATTGAAGGATATTATTACAAGATGTAACAATCCAGAGAAATGGACATTACAGCTCTGAGTGTATATTCATACTGTATATACTCAAAAAAAATGAATAAAAAGATATAATAACGATTATAATAGTAATAATTGTAACACTGACTAAGGTTGTTAATTGATTAGAAAGTAATATAAACATATCGTATCTAAAATTAAAAAAAGATATCTTAACATGTTTATCTACGTTCTATATTTAGAGACAGCCTTGGGAACTTAGGACAATACTCTGCCCCCTCATGTAAAAGGCAAAACAGAACACTAAGAGGTCCCACCGCTCCATTCCCAACCGTCGCTGGTATTGGAAGCCAGTTGAGACAGTGAGAGTACCAAAGCAGTATATGCTGAGGGCATGACTGAAAAAATTGGTATTTGCCAGAAGTGCAGTGTTAAATATTTCGAATCTGAGAATAAAATGCTTACTAGAGCATTCTCTGGATGTTCACTCACCTCGGGCCATTTTACACCTTTTTGAACTAGTTACGCTACTAGGTATGATACGTATATATCTACAGCTTGGTAATTTTATTTATATAATGTTAAGGGAATGTTAATTGTAAGTTTGTTTTACGACATATTGTATTGTGGAAACTGTTAAGTGGAGGAGCATAAATCAACTGAAATAAATAATAATGTTGGTAATTTTACGTGCGAAAACTTTAATTCCTGAAGTCGTAAACTAAATTTTACTACCACCGGTCATTAGCATATTAGCCGGCTCCCGCGCGGTGGACAGCCGATAACGGCTCCAATGATTCGGCTGTTTGGGAGCCGAATTGCTAAGGAGCTACTCGGCTTACAAATGGTCCTAAATCGTCCCTGTCGAGCGTAAGAAGAAGCAGGTGTATAGAGAAATTTAGGGTTTAATGAGGGCGATAGTGAGGAAACGGCCCGCTATCGGATGGGATTAACTTTTAAATCAGTTGTGCCCTCGAGAGTTGAAAGGAAGCCGCAAGAGCTAACTGTACAGCTCCTAATACAGCCACCGCTAGCTCCTCGCAGCCTCCTGACTTCCCACGCTTCTTGTCGTCCCTCTCGGTTCACAGATTTACTTTTACGGCGGCTCGTTTCGATCAGCTGCTACTGATATCATTGAGTGAATCCCAAGTGAGTAGATCAGCTTCCGCTCTCCTCTACTATAGGCAATAGTGTCTACCCGAATTCTTGATATCGGCGATTCATAATATTATATTTTTGTACTCACAATATTACGCCAATGACGAGGAAAATGATTCCACTCTGAGGGATCCTCTACCATAGTGTATTCAATTGCATACCTTGTCATGACAGTACCATCGTACTATCAAAATAAGCTTGATACATAATAGTGCTCTGAACTACTTGCGAATGCGCGAAATCTTACCACTTCATTTAAAAACCTTGACAACTAACTGTAGCACATTAATCTTATATTTATTCTTTAACTTGTATTTTTTTATTTTTAATTCATTTATGATGAGAGCTCTTGTGCCTTGTACTTAAATATTAGTTTTTACCTGTTATCCACCAAGTTGAACTCTTAGCGAGCTTAGGTTTACTAAACTCCTCCTAGAGTTTAAACGACCTGTTGTGAAACCGCTGTTAGAGTTCTGGGCAATAACCAGCTTATTCATTAACAGCTTCCTGAGCATATGCGGCTCTACCGCTCTCGCTGGGAATTTTGCGCTTTCCACAAGAGAACAGTAAAACTTGCTTCAGAGTTCCCAATGTCAATGGCTGAATGTTATTGTAGTCCGTGTTAATATGCACTGTAATAGTCTCGATTTCATATTTTTAATATGCTATCCATCAGGTTTTACATCTCAAGATAAATGTAATACCATATTCGAAAAAAAAAAATCCACCGATTTTATCCAATACAGTTGGATTTTTTGGACCGGGCAGTTGGTTTATTTGAATTTTATACAGAAGTTACAATAATCCTCATTACAAACATTTTTGTTTAAAAATGGCGTCCTTACAGAAAAATTAAAACGTGAAAAGAAAAATGTTGGAACTTGTAGAAAATTCAGTGATCTACGTAAAATGTCTGTTAGCTGCCACCAACCTTGTAGTCAATATAGTATA
>NW_027112830.1:528610-533189 GCF_000696795.3 Halyomorpha halys | reverse complement strand
AAATATCGGATATCGGAGACCAAATATCGATATTCCGATATTATCGATATCGATATCCCATCCCTACCTTATAATAGTCATGTAGATCAGTCTTTTGTAATGGATTGGCAATCTAGACCGGTTGTTTAGTAAATGTGAATTAGTCGGAATCGACGAGCATTTTTTTATCTTTTAAGTCTTTTATCAGGATTCTATGTCAGTCCTTTGTCCAGATGTAGTCCTAAGTAACGCATCTGTTCGACAGGAATAAGTTGGGTATTATTAAAGGATACTGTAGGGCAAGATTTAATTAAGTACCACTATATCGACTTACAAACACCTACAAACAGTATTTACTGTTTATATTCTTAAACCAGCCAAGACAACAAAGTCAATTTCTTCAAATTTTACAGTTGCGTCATTAGCCATCTTGTATTTACTGAAATTTTCCCATGTAACCAAAACAAAATGGTAACTATTTGTAAGCGTTCTTTGAAAAACAATAATAAAAGCTTCAACTGTTTATCATTAGAAACACCGATGAATTCACATACAAAAAAATATTTAAAAAAAAAACTGAAAATTTCCAAGGGACCACCATGGGCCCACTTGGTATGGATTGACCTGGAGGAAGTGTAATTTATATATATATATATATATAAAAAAAGGGCCAGGGTTTCAGTACTTTTTCTTGAACAACAGTTGTGCATGAACGTGATTTGTTCACTGTCTGACCACCAGGTTTATCCTCAATTAAGAGGAACTACTTTTTAGAGCCCAAAGGGTTCACTCAAGACCAAAGTAACAGAATAAATAATCATCTTAGACAGCCGGATTTGAGCCCAGGTCTGGAAGAGGGTAAACAGCGCTTTGTTGAGATACTTCAATCCTTATAACATTTTATAATAAAAATGAGTATGAAATAGGGATGCGACATCGACGTCGATGTTTTGAAAACATCGATATTTTTAAGCCGATGTTTCCTAAACATCGATGTTTTTGAGCCGATGTTTTCTAAGCATCGATGTTTTTTCCAATTTTTAATTTTTTTTCAAAAAGTAACTAAATGAAAACCAAAAATTTACAGTATAGATAGATTTCTATCAACAATGTAGTCGAATAAAACAGTACCTCCAACCTTTACGCTAACCACAGATAGAGATAATTGATAGAGATATGATAGAGATAAATTACGACTAGAAAAACAACGATATTTTAAAATATCTTTGCTCAATATTAAAATATCATTGCATACAAATCTTTGCCAACAATACATCGATGTTTTTGAACAACTATTTCAGCAACTCAAGGTCTGTTCCAACGACGACGTATAAACCGGTCAGTCGGAAGTGGTTTTTGCAAAAAAAAAGGATGCAACATTGATAAAAAAAACATCGATATTTTTTCGGTATGTATTGTAAGCAACGATATTTTAAAACATCGATATTCTTTGTAGTCGATGTCCCATTCTTTGATACAAAAAGCACTCCTGACTGGTCTGAGCATACGTAGTCGAAGAACAGACCTTATTTTTCCGAAATGGATGTTCAAAAACATCGATGTATTTTGGGTAATGTATTATAAGCAACGATATTTTAAAACATTGATGTTTTTTGGAGTTCATGTCCTATTGGTTGATTGAAAAAGCACTTCTGACAGGCCAGAGCATGCGTAGTCTTTAGAACAGTCTTAATGTTACTGAAATGGTTAAAAAAAATACATGTTTTTTTATCGATGTCGCATCTCTAGTATGAAATTCATTAACTCATATATTTCCTATTCCTCTAAAATTTATTTTAATACCAGTATTTAATTAAGGCAATAAAGACGAAGTATTAATTAAACCACAAGAGAAGGAAGGCTGAACTAAGTTTTACGACTCCTCCAGAAGAGAGCAGTTACGACCGGTTACCCAGGCCTGGTTTTACTGGAAATATTTTTGTGGTAGGGGAGAATAATCCGACCGATGCATTATGTTGTGGGTCCCTGCACCAGCTGCAATGCGAAAAACGCCAAAGAGCCATAGTCCAGATTAAACTTTATTACCCAAGTGGTCATTAAAATAAATTATCGCTTTAGGCCTTTATTCAACGCATAATTTACTATTATCTTGTAATTATAAGTCTTTATTTTAAATTATTTCTTCTTTTAGCAACAGTATTATGTTACATGAGAAGTTTTTTATTATTTTTATTTATTACATTTACATAAATATATATATCCAATAAATTTGATGTTGTATTATAATAGATACAGGCCTGTAGATAAAATTATTAGCACTGTAATACATGAAAAAAAAATTATTTTTTTTTAGTTTTGTATTTTAAAAAAAAATGCTTGATATATATCCTCTAAATTACATTTTTTTTTTTTTAAGTAGCCAATTTCTGGATATATATATTTTTTTTCATACCCTCCTGTAATGATGTTAATGAATATTTGGTACATACATATAGGAGGTATGCTATATGTATGGCTGGGAGTTAAGGATACCTTGGATTGCCTTTTGGCATTATAAGGTTAGGTGAGGGGTCCAATGAAGGTTGTAACTTGGTTGGCTTACGCTAGTAAAAATATAAATATAAAGGTAATTAACTACCAAATAGAAATAATTTATTATTATTATTTCTATTTGGTAGTTAATTACCTTTATATGAGCTAATTGAATTATTTGAAAATAAAATCTATGTGACGAGCCATTGTTAAAATATAGCTGTACCTAGAAAGAAGTATTTCGCATACGTAAGCGAAGGCAGTTTTACAAATAACAGATTAAGTAACTAGAATTTCGACAGTATTGAGAAAAGTACTTTTAATAATATTTCTCGTCAAAATATTGTTACTTTTATTCCAAAAGAATTGCAAGAATAATAAAATATAACATATATGTGTATACAGTTGACCGTAAAAATTGATATATAAGAAGATGGTCAGGGTTGCGGTCAAAAGAGAAACAAAAATATTTTACAACTATTTATTTCCCGACGTTTCACCCTATTTTACAGGGGTTCATCAGGGCTGTTCAAAGCGAACGGTTGAACAGCCCTGATGAACCCCTGCAAAGTGGGGCGAAACGTCGGAAAATAAATAGTTGTAAAATATTTTTGTTTCTCTTTTGACCGCAACCTTGACCATCTTCTTATATTATAAAATATAACAGTTTACTAAAGTTTCTTTTTTTTTTTTTTTAGTATTATTTAAGGCAATCCACAGTGATGTTGTTTGCCTATACATACAGAGGAGCCATCCTCTTGCAAAAATTTCCAATATTGCTGTATCTATACTAGAATATAGTAGCAGATATAATAATAATTAATATTAAAAAAAAAATAAAACGAAATTGAAGTGAAAAAAATATATATAACAATAAGTGACATTAATTGATGTAAATAAAATTTGTTATGAATGTTAGTACATAGTTGTGTTCTTGACAAGACGCATTCTTGGGTTAATAGAGTGTATTGAATTCCAAGTCTAGCCTGTATTACTTCGTGTCGTCTGCCGTTTCAATGATGTAGCTTTTGCCGCTTGGTCAGCATTACAATTGCCCAGGATGACCTTGTATCTTGGCATCCAGATGAACAAAACTGTGCGGTCAGTACAATTTAACTTAATGATTATTTTAATATAGTTTAAATTCTGTTTAAAACCATTTATATAATGATTATTTATTATTATCAATTGTTAACAATTATTTATTAAATTATTATAGAAGCAATATTGAAATGACTTTATGGAGCTACCATATCGACTGAAAGGCTCATACATAAGTAAAATAAAATAAAAAAGTATTTAAAATCTATGGTGATATGAAAACATTTATTAGACAGGCGAAACGAGAAAACGCTCATCCCTCGCGAAGGATAGTTTAGCAAACAACTTTTTGAATATAGCTTTAATTTAAGCATTTTTCGTCATTATCAATTATCTTCTACGATATATTTTTTTCATAAATAAAACATTTTGTCCAAACAGCAATGAGTTCATTTTTCCGAATATCAAGCGCAATACACTACTTTATATTACATAGAGTTAGCTTTAATTTGTGTGTTAATAGACATTTTTACGTGGAATGGTTTTCGAGATAGAGATTTCTCTAAAACTACTGATTTTTCAGTGCATATTTTATGAAATATATTTTTTAAAAATCTATATCTTGAGAACTATTGAATATAAATAGCTCTATTAGGAATCATATTTTAACAAATATACTCTTCTAAAAATACTGTACTATTAGGTTTTATACTGGAAGATTATTGATTGACCGTGTGTATAGATGAATGGAATATGGTCCGGGTGCGGTCAAATAATAGAATTATACTATTTTATTGAGCCAACGTTTCGCCCCACGTTGCAGGGCTTCGTCAGGGCTAAAAAAGATACAAACAGTATAGTTACAAAAAGGAAAAAGAGAAAAAAACATAAGTGTAAAATAACAGCGGTATAAAATGTAAAAACGTAAGATATAATAAGAAAAATTAAAGGTTATAAATAGTAAATGAAAAGGGTAATAGTAACAGATAGATAAGAGAAGAAATATTAAAGAAAGTACAAATAGAGAGATGAAAAAAAGAAAGATAAAAAAATACAAATCAAATGA
>NW_027112830.1:523214-528560 GCF_000696795.3 Halyomorpha halys | reverse complement strand
AGAAGAAATATTAAAGAAAGTACAAATAGAGAGATGAAAAAAAGAAAGATAAAAAAATACAAATCAAATGATGAGACAGAATGCATACCTGTTTTGACGGCAGTCAAAAAACAAAGTGACCGTTGGTATTGGGAGGAGTGGGGACGGCAGTTATGCCACAATAACGAAAATAATTTGTAAAGAAAACATAGTAAAAAAAATATATATTTAAATTAGGTGAACAATAAATGGTAATAAATATTTAAATATGTATAATAACTTTATTATTAACTGTCACATTTAATATATTTTTCATATTTTGACCCCGGCTCTTGTACTAAGTGGAGAAGATCTCGTGACCAGCTTCTTTTCAGACGACTAAGAGGGTTTTCAGGAAGTCGAGGAGAAGGCAGCTTAGGAAAAAGTGGGTTTGGGTTGTTAGGAACTTTATAATAGAAGGATTGATATAAGTAAAATTCAGTTATAGATAATGTATGCTCTGTACTGCAGTGTGCATTTAAATACAGTTGCGAAAATAGATTACAGTCAACAATAGGCCGATAAACTTTGTTAGGCAGAAACAGAAACACCTAGCGAAGTTGGACCAATCGAGTACAGTTGGACATCTTTCAACGAACCTGGAGAACCGACCGCAAAACGTTCCATGCAAGCGCCTGGATGAAGGGACTAACTTTGTCTGCAAACTGGAAGAGAATGGTACCGCAAAAGAGGATCCGATAAATCTAAACCGAGAGGATGTAAATGAAATTAGTGGACCGAAACTGCGAGAACCCAATTAGAGTTTGATTGGTCGGGATGACCGCGCGCCAACTTACCCCGTCGCTACGAAACTTTATAATACATTTAATCCGGCCGCGATGGACTAATGAGGTTAGTCTCAGCTACCTGCTCCAGGTTCCCCAGGGAAAAGGAGGGGGAAGAAGGAGTGGGGGAGTCGCTCTATTGCTATTAGAGTGGGCCGATTGGGTCATTATAGGGAGAGGTGGAAGGTATGCACAAGGATTTGATTTACAATTTAAAATAAAAATTAACATTTCTACATCCATCTTAAGTTATAAATATATGATAAAATTTCTTGTTTGAGAAAGAACAATTTATTAGTTATTAATAGGGATAGGATTTTTATGTGCTAAAAAACTGAAATATGTACATAAATATGTGCTAATAAATTGTCAAATATTTAAAAAAATATGTATTTATAAATTATGTATTATTCAACAATATAAATTACTAATTAATTAGTAATTTTATAAGTTAAAAAAAGTTACATAAATATGTATATATTATATATTATATGAATAATATTTTAAAGAAATTATGTTAAAATGTGTACAAAAAAAATGTACTTAGAGAAAACATAGCTGTTCAATAACAAGATATTAATTAGTAATTGTAGTTAAACTAGGGGAGTGAACTAGGACTAAGATGAGAAAGGACCATGGAAAGGGGGGAAACAGAGAAATGGATTGAGGAGTAAACCAAAAAATAATAGGAAAATGGCACAGGAATAGGAGACCCTTGCTCTTTTTAATTGATTCTGAGAAATTCTCGATGTAATTCTGTGTGAAACTTTATTATTGCCACTGCTTTTAATTTGTGTTCAAAGATGAAAATATAGAATTTTTACGCACTATTTATGATAAATGATAAATTTCACCTTTAAGTTTCTTGCGTTCTCTTGAATTTTACGTAGTTGCTGCGAAAATTTTATTTACAATTGAACAAATAATTTAAGGAAATACATGATTCAGGACAAAATATCTAAAAATTTGTAAAAAATAACAAATATTTCAGAAAATGTGTGATTTAAAACAAAATATGTAAATAAGGCCAAATATTTAAAAATATGTGAAATAAAAATGGCTTCTTTTGGCATGAAATGCCTTGTAACATCGTTAGTTAGTAAGGAATCGAAGATATCTTGGTCAGCTAAAAATATGTGAAAAAATAAAAATCATATCCCTAGTTATTAAAAAAACATCCATTTAGTCTAAACTTTTATTATCTTTAACTCCTACATTTCAGCCTTTCTGGCGATTTTTAAGGATCTGTCAATAATTTTTTAAAAATTAATTTCTTCGTTATAAATTAACTTTAAAAATATTATGAAAAAATTACATTTCCTACCTTATTACACTATCACAGCAAACTTTGTTAATCAACATAATTGCAGAGCACTTTGCCTTTGTCAATCATTTAACCTTTGTCAATTTTCTATTAAAACTTCTTAAATTATGAAAACATTATGCGCTAATATATAAATCTTCATCACAATGTCT
Organism: Halyomorpha halys; assembly: GCF_000696795.3. Classification (NCBI taxonomy): domain Eukaryota; kingdom Metazoa; phylum Arthropoda; class Insecta; order Hemiptera; family Pentatomidae; genus Halyomorpha; species Halyomorpha halys. The sequence goes on along the minus strand of NW_027112830.1, from coordinate 526,281 downwards.
AAAATACTCATTATTCTTACAGTTATGACTATTACATTTACTAGTTTACAACCTCTATTTCATTTACTTACTTTTTAAACACTACATTGAGTAACCTGATAGTGATAATTGACAAAGGCAAAATGGCCTGCAGTTACGTTGATTGTTAATTGACAACGTTTGGTTACGAAAGTGTTATAATATAGGATGTGTAATTTTTCATAATGTTTTAAAGTTAATTTATAATGAATGTAATGTATTTAAATTTTTTACTTATTGATAGATTATTATAACTTTTTTTATAATTATGAGAGATAGATTGGTAGATAAATAGATGATAGATTATTATAACTTTTTTTTATATTTTTTATGAAGTATGTTAGTTGTTAAAGCCCAAAATTTTAGTTTCTTTTTTAATTTAATTATTTTTTCTATCCATTTTTTTTTAAATTTCTGTTGATCATAAGTTTATTTATATTTTTTAAAGTTTAAGTTATTCTGATTAATTGTATCCCAAAATCTCGTATTTTCTATTCAATCGTAATTGAAGGATTAAGATAAATTCCAACAAATCCCATCAAATCACCTTTACCCTTCGTCGTAAACTTACTGACTGCCCTACAGTTTCATTTAATGATGTTACTCTTAACCCTGTCGAACAGATCCGCTACCTTGGACTACATTGGACTAACGATTAACCTGGAATCCTCACACCAGACTGAAAAGACAGGAAACTGCACGTCTATTTCGACTATTACAGCACTTACTAGACAAACGGTCTAAACTTCCAAGACATTATAAAAGACTGATCTACATGACTGTAATAAGGCCAATCAGGACATATGGAGTTGAGCTTTGGGGCTCCATTAAACCTTCGAATTCCTCTCGTATTCAATCCTTACAATCCAAAATCCTTCGTAAAATCCTCAATGCTCCTTACTTTGTCACAAATAAAATCATACATAATGGCCTTAATGTTCCATATGTAACCGATCTAGCCCGAACCAGATATCACTCCTTATTATAAACTCTCTAACCACTCAAACCCCCTAGTTTCTAATCTTGCATCCTTTTCCAGTCCTCACAATCCTCCGAGGCGCCTGAAAAGAAGATGGCCACGAGACCAGCTAATGTAAAATGTAATAATAAATAATGAGGTAAGAGACAAGAACGGGGCGACGGTTGGAGCAATCCAATGGTTGTGAGTTCGAGCCCGGTCCTACCCGGGATTTTCTCAAGAAAATAATTACACAATACGCACTCACAGCCTCCCCTTGTTTGGAAGGATAGCCAATGGGTGGCACAGACAAAAATATACGGGGATGACGAACCCACCCTACAAAAACTTCGTCAAGAAACGCGCGATGTATTCCCGTAGTACATAGCGCGAGGTCTTTGACCTCTACGGTCTTTCGTGCCAGAAGAAGAAGAAGATGAAGAGACAAGAACATTATTTAAAATAAGTAAATAAGATAAGAATTATCAAAACAAAGCTGTTAATTTATGTTATTTTTAAATAAAGACAGGTTTTTTGGGGGATCTCTAATAAAATCTTAGCTACGTTTTTTTATTTAAAGCAACAACAGTGGTCATTACTGACATATGGAAGGAGGGGGAGTTTATCTACAGGTACCCAAACTATTCTTACTAGAGTGGGGGAGGTCGTGTTTTAAGTTAACCCACCCTCGTGGATTCGAACCGGAGCCATTGCAATTATGAGGAGGCTAAGGTAATGAATGATGTTATACCCGTTGTCCGATTGCCAATAATAGGTTTCGTAAAAGATACAACCTGAGATCATCTTATTCCGTTTACTAAATTACGTTCTTCTCGTGACTTTAGCCGTAAAACATTTATTGAAAATTAGATAGAATTGTAGTGAACAATAAAAAAAAAAAAATTGAAACTACGAGTAAAAGCTCGGAAGAGGTGTTAGCTGGTCGGAGGGGCAGTGAATGTAGGAAGTAAAGGTAGATATATCTCCGACCGGAAGCGGGCTTACCAACCCCTGTCTCCCTTCTCCAGGCTGGCCAATATATTTCAAACGGCATGAGAGAGGAAAAAAATTTCCCGCACGTCTTAGAGGCACCTAGAGCTGGCGTGCAACCCTGCCCTCAAAACCATTATATATTGCCCATAAATAACTGGGGCCTCGATGCTACATCTGTTTTACAAAGCATTCCAACCTATTGCAGTCAGCTTAAATCTTTTTTTCCTTTGTTGACTGGATTTGGCCCAATATGTTTTTTATTAGCTTATTAGTGATGTGCACATGATGGAAGTTGGAATTGAGCAAAACGTAAATATTAGATGGAAATTCCAGCTTTGTAAAATAAAACTAGAAAATTGTAATGAATAAACATTTATATTATACATACAATAATAAGTAATTTTTTTTTTTCAAATTCACTTTTTAAGATAACGTTTTTTATTGTCATTCCAGGCTACCTTCTGTCCCAATTTTACAAATTATACAACTGTTCATTTAATTGACTACTCGTTGATCAAATATCATAAGTGTGATTTAAATATATTCTGTAGTTCGGATTGTATTATTTTTTGCAATATAGTGCAACCAAGAAAAAAAAACTCAAGTCTTTATCCCAACATTATAATATGTACTTCAATTTGGTGCCTCTTCAAAAACATTAATTTCAATTTGATGCCTCATCGGAAATATTAATTTGTACTTCAGTTTAGAGCCTATTCAAAAACATTAATTTGCGGTTCAATTTGGTGCTTCTTCTAAAGCATTAATTTGTATTTCAATTTAATACCTTGTCAAAAACATTAATTTGTACTTCAATTTGGTGCATCTTCAAAAACATTAATTTATACTTTAATATGATGCCTCGTCAAAAAAATTAATTTGTACTTCAATTTGGTATCTATTTATGGCTCAATTTGTTGCCTCTTCAAGAACATTTATTTGTACTTCAATTTGGTGCCTCGTCAGAACATTAATTTCTACTTTAATTTGGTGCATCTTCCAAAACATTAATTTCTACTTCAATTTGGTGCCTCTTTAAAAACATTAATTTGTACTTCAATATGGAGCCTCTTCAAAAACATCAATTTGGTGTTTTGT
>NW_027112830.1:509646-521249 GCF_000696795.3 Halyomorpha halys | reverse complement strand
TTAATTTGGTATATCTTTTTGTGGTTCAATTAGATGCGTTTTCAAAAACATTAATATGTATTTCAATTTGGTGCCTTGTTAAAAAACATTAATTTGGTGTATTTTTCTTTTATTCAATTTGGGCCTCTTCAAAAACATTAATCTGTACTTCAGTATGATGCCTTATCAAAAACATTAATTTATACTTCAATTTATTTACAGAAAAAAAATTGTATTTATCTTTAGAAGCTAACTAGCTGTACCGTCGTTGATGGGTTATTATTAAACTCCAGTTCAGTCACCCTCCTCATCTATTTAAGTGTATTGGTAATCTTAAAGAAGTTTCTTGCATGAGTTTATAAACTACATATTTTTGTCTTCCAACTCTTTATACTCAAAGCACTGTGCACCTCCTTGTATGAAATGTTAATAAATATAAATAATGCAAACTACTAAGAACTAAGAAGTGTAAAAACATATTTTAAAACATATATTGTCTAAAAATAATATACGAGCTATATTTCCGGAAGAGGTAGGCCATATTCTTTCTTGTCGGACTTGAAAGAAATCACCCTTTTAAAAGAGAACTGGCTGTCACAATCCTACCGTCCCATGATAAATGGATCCAACTCCTCAAAAACAGAGTCCTTACTTATTTCATTTCATCATCCCTCTTTCTCACCCCAGATTTCTCTTTACCAATTTTTTATTTCATTTTTTTTTTCACAAACCCTAATGTGTTTCAGAATAGACTTTATATTCCATTATTTTAAAATTAAAAAAAAAAGTTTTAAAGAAAAGGAAATACTTTTGCAATTCATATAATTGTTCCCTTTAAGGGCCTAGCATGAAATTACATTTCTACAATAAGTGAACTCCGAACTCGCTCATGATGGATTAGGTTTTCTTCTAAAAGTCGTTTTTATTCTCGAGTCTTTTTGCTTTAGCTCTCTAATCTATTTGGTGATATATTGCTTCGTTACTCTGCCGCTAGACTGCATTAAGGTTTGCCCAAGGCCCTTCCATTATGCTCTCGTTATTTCAAAAGAAAAATGAGAACATTCTGGAAAATACATTTCGAAAAGTCCATTTTTTAATATCCATCAAGAACTTATTGCAGAGTTTTATGATCCGAATCGCTGTATAAATTTTGTTCAATAAGCACATATCAATAATGAACAAACATATCTTGGCTGAATGACTCTAATTTGAACAGTTTTCAAAAAAGTGGTTTTAATATTATTTCTATAGTAGAATTTAAACTGAAATTAACTCTGTGCACTTAACCATTTATGCAATGCTAAATTTCTCAATATGGATTTATTTGATTGTTATCTAGACATACGGAGTTGAGCTTTGGGGCTCCACTAAACCATCAAATTCCTCCCGAATCCAATCCTTACAATCCAAAATCCTTCGTAAAATCCTTAATGCTCCTTACTTCGTCACAAATCAAGTCAGCCATCATGACCTCAATGTCCCATATGTTGCCGATTCGGCTAAAACCAGATACTAATCCTTCCATGGAAAACTTCCCAATCACCCAAATCCACTTGTTTCTAACCTGGCTTCTCCTTCATTACCTAATAACCCTACTAGGCGTCTCAAATAAGATGGCCTGGGGATCTTCTCCTCTAGAAATGTTCAATGGATAGATTCTCCACATGTTTGTATCATGTCACTATCTCACCTAAAGCAAATTTACTTGTTGTATATATATTATACAGTTGTAAATAACAATAAATAAATTATTTAAAAAAAATGTATTTATCTCGTAAATGAATCATTTTTTTATTATTTGTTGCTACAAAAGGCTGATCTGCATAACTATAATGAGGCCTATCTGGCGTATGGTTTTGGGAGTCCACTAAACCTTCGAATTCCTCTCGTATCCAATCCTTACAATCCAAAATCCTCAATGCTCCTTACTTTGACACAAATAAAGTCATCATAAAGACCATGACGAATTGTCCACAAAAGAAGTGTTCCATATGTAACCGATCAACCTGTACCAGATATCAATACTTCCACTATAAACGCACTAACCACCCAAACCTTATTGTTTCTAACCTTGCTCCCTCATGCATTCTTGACAATGACGCCTAGAAAGAAGATGGCCTCGAGACCTCCTAATTTCCAAATGTTATTAGAGTGCAACCAATGGGTAATTTCTTAACAAACCTGTATCATACCATTATAATCTAGGATCCAATTTCTCCAGTATTCCCTAGCTTCCTTTCTATTCCAAGTAATTAGTGCTCAGCGTTCCTCCTATATCCTTGAAAACCTGCAATTCAATTTTTGTATTCAATCCCGTACTACCAGGTCCTATTTATCTACCTTCTATCTCACCGAACTGCTGCGTTTGATTAATCATTTTTTACTGGAACCCCATTCAGTATATCATACGTCATGTTCCTACCCTTCCCTCGTTTAAAACCCTTCTATTTAATTACCTTTTGATTCAGAAATCTATTCCAATATTATAATAGTACAGATGTAACTACCTTTATATTTTGTTTTTATGTATCTAGTCAGCTATTTTATTAATTTTTTTTAATACTATATCTAAAATTATTTATATAAATTTTAAATATATAAGTTAAACTAAGTGCATGACCACTCTTTTTTTGGACCATATATATTGTATTATTAAAATTACCCTAAAATTGTTCTGAAGGGACCTAGTCCCATCATAATAAACTATTTTTAATTTAATTTCAAATTTACTAGATATACTTTTATGAAAATACAGTTATAATTGTCAATAAATAAAAAAAATATATTTTGATTAATTAAATTTTATTATATTTTTCATATAGAGTCATATTTTCATTTATACAAATTATGATAGTATTTCTTTTATTCATATGTTTCTTTACTATTATTTTTTTAATTTTTTGAATATTTTAATTTCTCTATGAAACATTAAAACCTTAGGTAAACATATATTTTTTGTTAATAAGCATATCCTAGATTATGTCTAATTACCTAATTAGTCAATTTTCACATTGAAACAAAAATTAAAATTCTTTAATTTGTTAAAATTTATCACAACAATGCTTGTAACCTTCCCTCCACTCAGGTCAAGCATTAAAATTAATTATTATAACTATATTTTTGTTAAATTTCCTCTTTATATTATTAGTGAAATTCTTATCAAGGTTAGTTATAATTATCAACATTTAATTTATCCCGTATATTTCATAAATTAATTATACTTTAAACACAGAAAGTGTTTAACCTTATAAATATGATAATTTTATATTTCTGTTAAAAACTCGAATTCGAAATTTTAAACCCTTGCAATATTTTCCCTTACTGTATATTCCATATATATATATATATATATATAGGTAAGTTAAAGTAATATTTAATAACCAACTCTCAAATAGGAAATCAATATGTAATATAATATAATATCTATTAATGATCTAACAGAATTATTTACCGTTTCATACAGAAAAATGATTTTTTTTTTTCCCTAAGAAATTATAAAATATTTTCCTCCCTTAAATTATTCGACCCGTGATGCTGAGTCCAGTTTACCCTTTAATAATTTAGCCTGAAAATTAGGAGAGCTCTGTTGGGGTTTAATATTTAAAATGTTCAACTTATTTTTAGATGCTGTGAAGAAGTGTGTAAGGACAAATTGAATTTTAAAATTTTAATTCCGTTCTCTGAGTTAAATATTATTTACCTTCTCAAAAAAGAAAATGTGAGTGTGTGGTAAATATTTGATGAGGAGCACAATCAGTATATTTGCTGAAATGTATTCTCTTTTTTTTTTTTTTTTGGAAAAATGAAAAATTACATTTTTGATAAGGAAAGTAAATTGGGACTGAAATTGAGAGTGAAACGCGAATTAATTATATTTTCTGCCTTGTCCATTCTTATCCAAATATGAAAAAATAATGAATTTATTATAACCTTTCTTTTATATCTCTTCCTTATATCAACAACAACCAATTTATATTTTTAGAGGTTTCTAGTTTTTTTGTTAAAGAGTAAATTTTGATATGCGAAAACAAATAATATTTTCACTAGGGCCTCCAGTTATCTACTTCAACTCACCTCGAAGTGCATATAAGTTTTGATGCCCCTTGTAGTTAAAATTGATAAGTCTGCCAAGTATAGTGTGGGAGAATGCAAAATGGCGGCTGTTTTGGAACCTTAATAATAAATAATAACGCTAATAAATAATTTTTCTTCGGAAGCTCACTCACTATCTTTATAATTACCAACAATACAAAACCGTAATAGAGAGAAGAGAGAAATGCTTAATTTCTTAATTTCCATGCTGCCCAGATACATTGGGTTGCTACAATACACACATAACATGTTATATTACAATACACACATATATTATATTACATATAATATAACCCTCCAATCATAATCGGACATATAAACAATACATATATTCATATGTTATAACAATAAGTTTTATTTTTCTTCTTCCCTTTTCCTCTTTTTTTTCTTCTCCCCTTTCTAATTTTCCCCTTCTTCCTCGCAATCAATACTAGTCTACAAATCCAAATACTACAAATATTTTGTTTTATTTTATTTCATCCATTTTACTCCTCTTTTCTTTCTTTATCGATTTAGCAATTTCATTACACTTAACAACTTTATTCCATTAACTTGACAATTTTTTTCTCCCTATCTTGCTATCTCTGACCTCCCATTTTCAGCGATCCGCTATCCATGTTCGATTTGTAAAACAAATTTGTCATCAGACAGCAATGTGGAGTCAAACCAAGGACCAACACCAAAACAAGTGATCGCACTAGATCAGATTATACAGAAAAAAAAACGTAAATTAAAAAAAAAAATTATAAATATACCAATTTAGGAAAAACAAAAAAAAAAAGTCAGTTTAAAGAAACACTTCAGTGAATAGATAGGTTAAAAGAAATAATTTAATAAATAAATAAGTTAAGGGATTGCATAAATTAAAACAAAATGAATAATCTCGAGGTTTCTTGCCATGCAGGTGATCATGTATGATCCCAAGGGAGTCCAAACTGAGATCGCCATATCCCCGATGCCAACACCTAGTAGTTATCTGGTATTGTTCCACGAGATCCAAACCAGAGGCCTCTCACGGTGAACTCTCTCTCTCCGAAGGCCTCACGGAATTTTTCTTTTAGGAAAGGGACGCATTTTTCATATATTTCCTTCTTTCCTCTTTCCACTCTACGCATCTGATCGAGGTACTCTTCACGTTTATTTTCAGAAATTCTCCAACGTTTCGGCCCTCAGGCCATTTTCAAGGCCTGAATATATAAATATTTTCATAAAATTTTATGTTTTTTGAATAGACGGCTTGAAACCAACGGCTGGGGCTCTCCCATCAACACTATTTCTCAATATTGTAAACATTTCGGCCGGTTCTTCAAACCTCAGTTGCCAAACTATCCTACTTTGATTTCCCAATAACCAAATATTAAACAGAGGTTGTTTTGGTTTGAGACAAATTCGACAGACCTCAGCAACCAAACAGTTCTACTTTCGATGCCCAAAAAAGGCAAGAAAGATACTATGACGTGGTACTATAGATATATCATGGCATACCAAATAAACTCAATTTCCTAGTTCCCAACTGATTATATCCCAAATATATACCAACTGAAATATATATTTTCCCGGTCTATTGTACTATATCATATATCTTGTGCAAGTTAATAAAGTAATTGCCCTGCAAAATATTTTTTTAAAGCATATAACATCAATATTTAAGTTTGTCTCCTAAAAAATTGCCTGAGGGCCGAAACGTTGGAGAATTTCTGAAAATAAATGTTGAGATTATATTTGGATCAAAATTGTGTGTGTTAATAATAGTTCATAACGTTTATATTCGTAGTAGTAACATTTCTCATGATATATGCTAAAAAAAAGCTCACAAAATATTGATTTCAAATAGTTTTGAAAAAAAAATAGAAAAAGTATACCTCAATCATCACTATTAGACGTTCAGATCTCTGCTATCACTCAAATTAAAGCTAGTTTAATGTACTCTAAAGTATATAATGACGTTTATCATCATATGAATATTTAAAATTTCGTATATGAATATAAATTTAGCACATGCAATTTTTTCCAAAAAACTAGAAATAAATTTATTTTATTAAATATCATGTAAACTACGATACCTGCAAAGATTAGATTAGATTTTTATTCAGGGCGATCAACATCTAGGTTATTACACCCTTTTTACTTTATTTATCTTCTTGTCTGTGACATTTGATGGTTGAATGTAGACTATTTCCTTTTTTACACTGGCCGGTATTGGTGGATTATATTTTAGTATAAAGTTGAGTTTCTTTCAGAAATTTTATTATTGTGTCTATGGATTCTGCTGAGTCTTTAAGGGCTGTTCTTAAAAATGCCTTTATGTCTTTCGGCTCGTGAATTTGGAGTGGTGGAACGTTCATTGTAGCAGCCTCTTTAGCCGCTTTATCCGCTGCCTCATTTCCAGCTATTCCTGAGTGCCCTGGAGTCCAAAGAAAGGAAACACTTTTTTATGATGTTTTAGCATGTCTATATAGTTATGAATTTATCGTATGTCCGCTTTGATTGAAGTTTGATAGACTCTGGAGTGCTGACATTGAATCTGTACAAATGAGTATGTTTGAGTATTCACTTTCTATAGATAAATGAAGTGCTGTTGAAATCGCCTGAAGTTCAGCTGTAAATATTGTTGAGTATGTGGGTAATTTATATTTTTTGGATAGATGTAACCTACAAAGATAGATGTAATAAACTATTTTATAGTACATTGAATGAGCTTTAATTTGAGTGATAACAGACAAGTTAACTGTACGATTCTTCAGTATATATTTTTCACTAAATATTGCTATTTAAAAAATTCTGTATCTCAAGAGCTATTGAACTTTAAGTCTCAATTAGGGCTTATATTTTTGCATGTTTACTCTTCTTTAAATATTAAAAATATTTGTTAATAGATTAGTCATATTTTGTAGAACAAAGGAAGGAAAGAATGGACTAATTTTTTAATATATTTGTTATCATTTTGTAAATATAACTTGGTTTCAAGAAGGCACGTCATGTTTTAGATCTCCCTATTTATAATTATGTATGAAATTTTCCATTTGTTAATTTTTTTATATAATTGACAGCAATATGATTATTTTTATTTAAGTCTAATAAGGAGAACAGAAAATGTGATATTAGAAGATATATTTAATCAGATAATTGTGTTTAAATTTAAAAAAAAAATGTGGTATATTTATTAATTGTTGTATATATAGGATATTATGTGTTACCTGTAGCCGTTGAGTCAGCCCTGTGGGTTTAGTATCCCTAGGGGGTCCACCCAGCCTCATAAAGTGGGTACCCTTAATTGGGTACTAATCTGGCGGTCGAGCGTGATTATGACAAAATCACCTCCTTGCACAACCGTTGGTCTAGTAACAGTGCTTCCTTACAAAGTACTGCACCCCTGACCCTTCCTGGGTTGTTGTGGTTCAGATTTAATATAATTAATTTTAATGCATAGGATAAATATTGTGAATTTGTTTGTAAATTCCTGATGATGTAAACATCGTTATTTTATTTGAAACATCGTTCTTAGATGTAATGAAATAAAATAAAACAAATTTAAATTAGGAAGAGTACTGTTCATTCACTAGATCTAATTACTTTAATGAAACTCATCCAGTAGAACCTAAAACATTAAGTTGATAATATTGTTTTTCCATGGTTGTTATGACAGTCATATTTTGCATTTTCTTACCTATAAATGAATTATATAGTAAAAGTAAATATTTTTATCTTGAAGAAAAGCAATAATGAAGAGCCATTCTAAAACATAGAAGGATTAGTTTCATCTTAAATAAATTTGCTAAGCGAAAGTTGTGTGACGCGGACATCTGATTATTAATTTTAGAATGTGGACACTCTTAGTTCCTTTCAGTGACCGATATACCAGATGTTTATATCTGTGAATGAGACCAAAAAATAACTTTCTGAAAAAAAATAGTTGTCAAACGAGTCATGTAAAATGTGTTTCCTAGGAAAATAAATTCGATTTAACTATCGAGTTACGCTTTAGACCGAACTGGCAGATGTGACAGAGTCCAAGTGACAGCTGTGCACGAATGATTGATTATACGATTCTACTTCGATTAAGATGAATCGATAGTTACTAATTAATGAAACCACATGCCATCCTCGATCGGGGCCAGTTTTAATTAAAATATATTTTTTATATTCCTTTTTTTTCAGCGATATTAGATGAACCTTGACATCCCTGACACTTGATAGTACTTCTTTCTAGTTCAATTTCGTTTTAATTTTTTTATTGAAATTTACAACTTTTATAATACATAGTATATATACAGATTACATATTGACTTTGTTTGCCGTATGGCAGAGGTAAGATAAGTTACAGGGTCCGCTGAAGGCGGCGAAATTTACAACTGTATAAAAAAAAGCAATATAAATAAAAGTGATAGATGTTTCAGAACTCATTATAATCTTGGGAAGGAAACACCGAATGGTGGTACTTAAAATTGTTATCATTGCTTTAAATTAGAAGATTCAGTGGCCATCTTCTTTTCAGAAGCCTCAGAGGATTATCAGGTATTGTTAAATGAAAGATTAAGAACAAATGGGTTTGGATGGGTAAAGATTGTACAATAAAAGGATGTATACCTATTTTGGGCCAATCCTTAAACGAATGGGATGTTGAAGTATTTATGAATGATTTGTGACGTCATAAGAAGTATTAAGGTTTTGTTTGTTTGGATTTTTTGAAAGGACGTTCAACTGTTTGGTCATCAAGCCCGTTGGTTGTTGGTTTAGAATATTCAACGTGAGGTTATATTATTCGACCAAACTATAATTTGTTCAATAGTGTTTGATTAACACATAATTTGTTTTTATAATTAGCGATACTGGTGAAAGGAAGATGAAAAATAGATATTCTAATTCTAAATATAAAGCCTCATGACCTCTTGACCCACAGTAGCCTTTAATAATATCCCACTTATTCCTGTCGAACAGATCCGTTACTTAGGACTACATCTCGACAAACGACTGACATAGAATCCTCAAACAAGACTGAAAAGACAGGAAACTTCTCGTCGATTCCGAATATTGCAACCTTCACAAGACAAACGGTCTAAACTGCTAATCCATAACAAAGACTGATCTACATGACTGTTATAAGGCCTATCTGGACATACGGAGTTGAGCTTTGTGGCTCCACTAAACCTTCGAATTCCTCCAGAATCCAATCCTTACAGTCCAAAATCCCTCGTAAAATCCTTTATACACCTTACTAAGTTACAAATCAAGTCATCCATCAGGACCTCAATGTCCCATATGTTGCTGTTTGGCCAGAACCAGATACCAATCCTTTCATGATAAACTTCCCAAATCCACTTGTTTCTAGCTTGGTTTCTCCTTCATTACCTAATAATCCTCCTAGGCGTCTGAAAAGAAGATGGCTTCGAGATCTTCTCTAGAAATGTTATTGGAGTTCTATCAGTGGGTAGATTCTCCACATGTTTGTATCATGTTATTATGTCACCTACAGCCAATTTACTTGTTGTATAGATTTTTATACAGTTGTAAATAGCAATAAAAAACAATAAAATAAAAAAATAAAGTAAAGCAAGTAGATGATTACAATAACTAAAGGCTGATTAGTATGTTAGTCTTATAGATCAATTTAGTTATTCTTTCTGTTACGGATTCGCAGTTTCTCATCACCATTGAAACATTTGTTGGTATTCCTAACTGCTTCAGTGTTGTATTGTAATAATTGCATTCTTCAAAGATGTGTTTGACGGTCAGATTACCATTACATTTCGTACATTTTGGAGGGGCGTCTCCTGTTATGAGCTGAACGTGTGTATTCGAGTATGTACCATTCTGAGACGGGTGATTGCTACTTTGCGGCGTCTACTTTGGGTTGATGTAATCCAGGACTTCACATCTTTCTTTGTAGATTTTAATTTACTGAGCAGCGTTTCATCCCACATTGCTTGCCATCTTTTCTTTAGGCATTACTTTAGGGAGAAATTATTAATAAACTATTTCCATTATTAATTAACTATTTATTAAATAATAAACTATTTCCCATTTCATTTCATAATATGTGTTATATTATTGTTACCTAAATATTGGTCTAGAAAATGTTATTTTTTAAAAAAAAGCGTTGTTAATAAATTGTTGGTCTCTAATCTAGGACAATCCCTTTCCTAAAGTTAAGGGTCATTTGTTCTCTTGGTGAGGGACATTAAGTCTTTTCTTTAAAAGATTGCCTTCCGTTAGTTGATATATACCAATATTATTAATTATACTATACATATTACATGAATTTCTTGTTCAATTTAGATATTCCCCATGGTAAATGTTGAGGGATATTATCCAAATTAATTGTATGTTAATGTTATGCCGTGTTGGTATCTTGCATTCGCCATTCATTCTTTCGCTTTCCTACATCCTAAAATGTGGGACATTTATTTTATTCTTATTTCCCTTATTTGAATGAAAGAGTATACATATAAATATAAACATTAACCCTTATCGGTGGTATGTCACGTCTCACGTGACAATAGTACTTTGTCACAGCGGTCGAAGGTCACTTGACAAAGCGAAACTCCCTGATTTTCAGTTTTTAGGGTTCGTGATGGATTTGTTTTTGAGTAAATATATAGGAACAATGTTTTTCCGCCTATTGTAATTACATTTTGTGAGTTCGATATATTGCGTTAGTTCACTGTCACGTGTATACACATTGACAGTAAAACGTGGTAGTTTTTGCAACTGTTGGTCCACTTGCATTACTTGTACTATTAACGATCACACCAGACCTAATTCGACAGCAGAATTGTCTTGATAGTTAATGCTGTCATGATTGTAACTATCAAGTAGTTACAATAGTACTTGTACTATTAACGATTATGCCCAATGCGGCATTACTGTGGATATTAAATAGTTATACATTTTTCAAGGCACTGACTGGGTACTTTTTGTTGGAAGAATCGGCAGGACTGCTTATTAATTAAGTAATAGAGTAACTGACATCTTTAGTTATATATCAGTTCCTAAATAAATAATTATTCGAATCTCATATATGTGTAAAATAAATAATTACTAATAAAAATTTTATTTAAAAAAAATAATTAAAATTCTATCCATTATTGTCTCAAAACCTTTGACAAAAGTCCGACGTTTCGGCCAATCCAGCCATCTTCAGGAACAATCTACTACAAAACAGCTTTTATTACATGTATGATTCTACAAATACTTTTTTAACATTTCAAAATACTTAAGATTATTATTTATAATTTACCTTACCTTAATACAACTTTGAAATTATATAATTTAAAAAACTCTAAACTCCATGCAGGTTATTCTGCCCAGGTCAAAAACATCAATTTCTATGAAACATTAAAAACATAAGGTAAAAGATATTTTTTTTATAATAACTATATCCCACATATGTTTAATTACCTAATTAGTCAATATTCACTTAAAACAAAATCAAAATCATTTATCCCAGACACTATTCCTTAACCTTTTATCACAACAATGCTTGTAGCCTTCCTCCACTCAGTTCAAGCATTTAAAATTATTTATTATAACTA
>NW_027112830.1:496130-509437 GCF_000696795.3 Halyomorpha halys | reverse complement strand
TTTCAAAATCAAAAATATTTTGGTTTTTTGTTGCATGCTGTACTAGTGCCGTTTTATTTGAATCCTTCTCCTTGTTTTTCAAATCATTATTGTGTTGATAAATTCTGTCACCGAATAATTGCTTTGTCTCAACTTTATATATAGCTATAGACAGGGAATTTTATATATTAATCCCGATTGATTTCTTTTATCAATTTTGTCCTTTAATATGCTATAATAATTTTTTATTTTATTGATGGGTCTATGACTCAGGGAGTACTCAACATCGTAATCCTTAAACGATTTCTTAATATCTTCTAATAGTCCTTTAATAAAATTGAATCCATAATTTTTTTTATTTTTAGCTTTATTATTTACTATTTCGTTTCTTGTTTTATTTTTAATATTTTTAAGGTTAATTTCCCAAATCTTGTAGATTAATTTTTTTGGGTAAACATTTTTTAGGAACATACTAATTATCTTATTTTTATTATATGTAATATAATCAGCTACTTTAATAGCTTTTTAATATAATTATTTATTACATTGTATTTCATGTGATAAGGGTGGAAAGAATAATAATTCAATATTATATCACTATTTGTTTCTTTTTTTTGTCCACTCTGTGATTATATTCTTACCTTGTATTACCATCAACATATCCAAAAATCTTAATTTACCATCCTTTTCCAATTCCATTGTGAATTTTAATTTTTCATGGTGGCTATTTAGTTCTTCCAGCAATCTATTTACATCCGTTTTCTTTAATATACAAAAAATATCATCTATATATTTTAACATAATTTTTACTTGAATATCTGATTTTGAAAGTACATATTTTATTAGATTATTCATGGCTAGTCCCGCAAATGATATTGATAAGCTTCCTCCCATTAGGAATAAAATTCCAAGAAGATGAGTAAAGTAATATATTTTTTTAATTCATCCTTTTTTTAAAAAAACATTATACATATATAGCGTTTGAGGCAAGGAGGAATCATACAGCATAGCATTGGTAATCTCAACCGGAGCAATCTCAATCAGGTTAATGAGGATTAAGGCTCGGTTAAATTGGAAACTAAGTTTGCAGGAGACAGCCCTGAATCGGATAATGGCGAGTATAAATGTTCCTCTCGGCTAATAGTTCCGTCCAATGCTACACCAATATTGAGTTGTCTTAATTAAATAGAACAACCGCGGATTGTCTCGATGGCTGTTTACACAGGACCTCCCCCCCCCTTTACACAAGACCTCCCCCCCACTCCTTACCATTACCTAACTGAATCGCCGATTAAACGCCCTCTTTAGGCCTAGCTGAGAATAAAGGCAGCTGGCGCTCCCTTGTTAGAGCGAACATAATACCTCATTGTCTGCGCCTCCGCACAATGTTCTGATGAAGACAAATTTCATCTTCCCTTAATGCAAAATATTAAATAAATATTCCATTTTTCACCTTAAGGATTCTGTGTTTCGATTTAATTATATTAATTACAAGAGAGAGGAAGATAATTATAGTAAATTCATTAGACTGAGTAAGTTGCCTTCAGATGTGACTCTATAAAGTAATTATGGAAATGTACATTTCTACACTGAATCATCTAATATTCTTAACTCGATTTTGCTCCGAACATTTCTTAGATACAAGTAAACCACCTTTGATCGTAATGTTTTAGAATTATTCCAGCTAGAATTTAATTACCTAAAATTCAAACTTTTCCTCTACAGACCTTTCAACATCCAGGGATGTGTCGGCGTTTCTCAGACATCATACTTAATCATTTTAAACTCTACTGCTTTATTTTTCAAACTTTTGAAATAACCACTCGGGATATTGTCTAAATAAAACATTACTAAAATTCGAAAGTGTAAAGAGCCTCACCTATCGAAATACTCCTGTTTATGTACATAAACATTTTTTTAAAAATATATTTTAAACATTAAAGAATCGTTCTATTATTTTATTTTATTTTATTAATGTAATGTAATGGTATATTGCAAAAATAGCTCATTAAGTTACGCCGTCTGCCCGCAACAATGCATAAGCACTGTTTACAAAAAGGACTGCATCTCAAAATGGCCGCTTCTCTTATAACTGTATAAAGTCTACTGTACAAGAGCCGGGAAGAAAAAAAGGCAGTTAACTCACACCAATTTTTGATTACTTTAATGAAAATTATGTATAATTACTAGTCAAAACAGATGAGTCTGCCAAGTATAGGTAGGAGGAATAAAAAATGGCGGCTGTTTCAGAACCTTAAAAAAAACATTACTTATCCAATCTCAGCTCTATATCTTAAAAACTACCGAGGGTTTTGGCACCAGTTAAGATTGTTCCAGATCGAAATGGTACAAAAAAGAAAAGGCGTAATCGATACAACACGCTGGATGGCTTTCACAACTAACTTTATTTATTTTATTTTCTGAACCCTCTAAAACAGAATAATATTAACTTAATGTTATGTGTGGTTATACAATTCAAATTAAATATTACCTTTTCTACCAATGGTACTACTAACTTTATTGGCAGATTCTGTCTGCTTATATAGAAATCGATCAGCTGATAGGGCCAGTCAGCTGATATCGCAGTAACAGCTGACTGATTTATATAGTTGACCGTATAACTTAAATATAAGAACATGGTCAGGGTTGCGGTCAAAAAAGAACAAATAGTTTTTAATAACTTAATGTCCGACTTTTCGCTCCACTTTGCAGGGTTTCATTAGGGCTCTTTAAACGTCAGCAGATGTTTAACCTCTCGCTTTGAACAGCCCAGATGAAGCCATGCAAAGTGGGGCGAAACGTCGGACATTAAATAGTTAACAACTACTTGTTCTTCGTTGACCATCTTCTTATATCTAATGTTACATTCAAAGAAGAGTTAGGTTTCTAAAATATGAATTTTATCATTTATCAGTATTATTATTGTCTAAAGTTGTAGTAGAATATAATATTTATCAAAAATAAAATTTTATTACGTATCACAAAAAATAAAACTCAAAATAATTATTACGGCTGACTTATTTGAGAAGATTTGATGAAGTGAGATGGGAGAATACTGGAGGCGCAATAAGAAGAAAGGTCATAAAGCAAGTAGAGATCAAGACAGCCAGCATCGACTGTAGAAAATTTAAGACATCCAATTCTACGAGGGGTTTGGCTTAATAGGCCATTAAGCCTTGGTGGTTCATTGCAGGCGAGTTGAACCGTTTAGAGTCGAGTCCCGCTCGTGTAGTAATTTAATTAAAAGGGAAGACGTCAAGAATAGAGAAGAGGGTGAGGGAAGGGGGGTAATTAGTTAGATCAACATCCGCTGGACCAAACCCCTCCTTAATGCAGTTAGCCACTTTTCATCATTTCTCTTTTACCCTCTGGCTTTAGGGGATTTAAACTGAATCAAAACTTTTTTTTCCTTCTTATACTCCTTCCTTTTTTTTTTCTTTCCTTCCAGCCTCTTCACATTTCACTTCTTATAGCTCTCAGAATGACCCATTCTCTTTCGCTTAACAACCCGGATTTATTTCGCCTAATTTCGAGGAGTTAAATACGATACTGAAAGCAGACAAGAATTTATCCCTTAAATTTCCGAAATATTTTTTTTTTTAAATCTAAATTGATTACTAATAATATACGTATATATTAACATACGATTGATCTTTGTTCATACTGGTACAATCGAATATTTATTTTTCCTGTTTTTTTTCCAGTGATTTATAAAAATTTAAAGGATTCTATGGAGAATATTCAGGATCCTTGGAAACATTAAAGACCGGTTTAAAGCTGCACCATCACAGTTTAAACTACGATTTTAAACTTTACCGTCCAATGATAGCCGGTTAAACTGAGATTTAGAGCAAATCTGCGTTAAAGTAGGTAATTTATAAAAGGTACCTTTCATAGCTCCAGTTGGATGTATTATCTATTATTATTTTTAGCGATTTCAACTGTCGAAAAGTGGATCTTGACCTGGGTCCCAAGAATTTCAATTAAATTGTTTTCGGCTTTACCCCTCCTTCCGTCTTAAATATTTCCTTGCTTCCTTTCTCTACCAAGTAATCCAATCCTGCCGTCCACCGTACATCTCTGATATCCTTCAATTTAAGTCCTCAGTGCATTCCCGCAATACCCGCTCAGACTTAAATGTAACTGCCCATCGCACCGCAGCCTTTGGTAGATCTTTCCTCATCCGTTCCTCTTCTCTATGGAATTCTATTCCCTCCTTTATTCGTAGTTCTAACACCCTTCCAATCTTCAAATCCCGTATCTTCGACTACATTTTGTCCACCCAATTCCGGAAGAATAACAATTGAAAGTTTCTAAAAAGCTTTATATATTTTCTGTATTTTATGTCTTAGATCTTCGTTTATAATTGTAAATATGTACACTAGCAGAAATTATATCTGTTCATTAACTACTTTTTAGTTTAATTGTATTTGATTTTTTAACATTTTTTTTTACTATAAGAAGTCATGTTATGTTTCATGATAGGACAAGTGGTTTCATTTTATTTTTTTTATCATTATTTCATATATTCTGTTAATTATGGTTGTTTAATTGTATATTTTTAAATTCACTGTATTATTTTATTGTATGACATCTTGTAATTTCATCTCTATTTTGTAAAGCCTAATTTTGACGCCTGTAAATTATTCTAAAGGGATCAATCCCAGAATAAATAAAGATTATTATTAATTGTTTCTTCAGCCAATGCTGGTCCACTCCCTGTTCCAATCAAATATTGCTTGATGGAAGTATTTTTTGGTAATGATGCCCACGCTCGCCTTAGTGTGATAGCACTGCATAGAGTATACACCATGGTAGTGTTCTTAAGAGACTGAACCCAAAACGTTTTTTTTTTTCTTTCATAAAATAAACATTAAACTTAATTTTTTTCAAAATGAACAGATTCAATAGCTTTTAACAAATTATTTTTTTAAGAGAAAATAATAATTTTGACGTTTTCGATCATAACTCCCCCCTGTTTATCCGTTTGTCCCCTGTTTATCCGATCGTCTTCATTCTTGCGGCATTCAATGGTAAATAAAAATTATTATAAATTAAATTATAAAAATAATTTATTTAAAACAATTAATAACTGTTTGGACCCTACTAATACAGGTTAAATTGATAACCTGATTTAGGTGTGAAAGTAAAAAAGATAAACATTTGATAAGAACTGTTCTTTTTCAGCTATTGAGTTAGCTGTTTTGTTCTTATTTTTGTTATTTTTAAATAGTTGAACTCCTAGTCAACTATTATTGTTTCATGATTCGTATTATGTTCTCATTTATTTTTTTTTTTCGTTTGACTTTACACATCTTATAATCATGTGCCGCCCGAACCAGCATTCTTGGACTACGCCTGCTTATCTAGGACTACTGCTTTCCAATTTGTATCATGCAGCTCGTTCGCATCTTTGTTGATTATGTTTATCTGGTTTCTTACCAACTTTACTGGCATTCATTGTTGTGTAGAGGCGTCCTGATGAATTGCTTCGAGTCACATGTCCCACCTATCCTAACCTCCTTGCCTTCATATTTTTTGGGCTTACTATCATATATTTTGTTTTATCTAGCTGTTAGAGCCTAGGATTCTAAACATAAGTAAACTTGAATTGTTATTTTTATGTTCATATCATCATCAGCTACCTATTTAAAATAAATGGAACTACAAAAATCATGTTAAGTATTTATTTCGAATTATTAATGAAAAATAATGGTCTAGTTAAAATAATATTAGCAAATAACAATTATTTTGTAATAGTATAATTATTATTAAAATAGCCAGTTCTGTCAAACAGGTAAAATATAAATGAATTTAAAAATAATATATTTCGATATATAATATATAATTCGAAGAATTTACGATTTAATTCATTAAACGTTTACCTATTCGGTTGTAAAATAAGTTCGTAGCGTTTTTTATTGGCGATTTCAATAAAAACTTCAGATTCTTGTAAATATTTTTAATCAATTATATATGACCCATTTTGATCTTTGTTGCCATCTTTAAGGTAATTTTTTAATTCCGCCCTCCCAGAACTCAGATTTTTGCGCAATGAACTCCTCTATGTGAATTAAAGTGTTTTCCGTTAAGAGTTTCGAAGGGCCCAAAATAAGAGAAAATCTGTTGGGGTCTGGTAAATAGGGTGGGTGGGGGATCACATCCAAGAATTTTTGCCGGTTCTGCAAAGACACCTCAAGGCGGGCGTCATGATTATGAGACACAAATGATTTGAGACACTTGCATGAGATATGTTAAGAGTTTCTGCGATATCCTTTTCGTAGAGTAAGGTTTGTCTGGAAGAATGCTTGAATTTGGTCATCATCAACAGTTGAAGGACGGACCCAAGTGCTTTGCGTCTTTCAAGTTAAAATTTCAAAATGATTTTTTTCTCTTCCATTTTGAGCAAGCAAAATATCACATAAGATAAGGAATCTCGGTTGAAACTGATTCATGAAAGCACCTTAACTAATCCTTTTTTAGAATATATAAACATTATTGACCAAGTAAACATGATTTTATAAACACAAACTTATTTTTTTAAATATTTGTTATTTTTACTAACTATTAAATAATGAATGGTGCCGAAATTGGAGGATAAAAATAAATCCCAACAAATCCCATCAAATCACATTTATTCTTCGTCGTAAACCTGCCGACTGCCCTACAGTATACTTTAATAATGTGGCTCTTACCCCTGTAGAACAGATTCGTTATCTTGGACTACATCTTGACAAACGACTAACCTGGAATCCTCACACAAGACTGAAAAGACAGGAAATTGCACGCAGATTCCGACTATTATAGCACTTACTAGACAAACGGTCTAAACTTCCAACTCATTACAAAAGACTGATCTACATGACAATAATAAGGCCCATCTGGACGTACGGAGTTGAACTTTGGGTTGGGGTTTCACTAAACCTTCGAATTCCTCTCGTATCCAATCTTTACAATCCAAAATCCTTCGTAAAATCCTCAATGCTCCATATTTTGTTATTTGTTACTAATAAAACCACCCATAAAGACCTAAATGTTCCTTATGTAACCGATCTAGCCCGAACCTGATATAATTCCTTCCATAAACTCCCTAACCACCCAAACCCACTAGTTTCTAACCTTCCTTCCCCTTCCATTCCTGGCAATCCTCCGAGGCGCCTGAAAAAAAGATGGTCTCGTGACCTTATATTGTAAACCATTTTTAGAGTTTTACTACTTGGTAGTTTCTCTACATGCAGTATCATATCATTATGTCATTATGGTCAAATGTACTTGTTGTATTTTTTATACAGTTGTAAATATCAATAAATAAATAAATAAATTAAATAATAAAAGGAGCGAAAACTAATAAGATGGCGATCTATGACTCATTTCGTTAGTTCGTTCTTTGAACTTTTTTATTTTAACAGTTCTTAAGAACTTTGTTTGTTGTCAATGAAAATAGCAGAAACAACCACGGCTAGTCTGATTAATGCCATAGTTTTTTATTTCCTGATCGATTTTCCACCGAAGGTTACTTACTGAAAGATTCCACTTCAAAAGGTGATTCATCCCCCTTCATCGCCTAACCCCCTTCAACATATTCGATTGTCAAGTCGACCTTACCGAAAGAAGTGAAGATCGATACCCGTTCCAACCGTAGCACAGGTCTGTTTGTTCCTTCTCTTTTATCTCGAGTTTAACAGGATTTATGATTCTATTTTCTCCAGACCCTCCAAAACTTCTCAACACCCTCCCCCCCCCCCCAAACCGCTCCCTCACCTCTCTTCTGAATAACGCCTTTTACAGGGCTCTTTCCTTCCCGTTTATTTTGTTAGGATCCGTTTCCAATCAGTTTATCATAATTTACTCATTCTAAAAGCTTTCAATCTTTCTCATTTCTGAAAGCTTTGAGGAGATCCCATAGCTCTTAGGTTATAGTGTATTCTATTTGTAGTGATTTCTGCTGAGAGTTTTCACATCTCTAGTTTAAAATAGATGTCAGCGGGATAGTGTTGAATGCAGAAACATGATACTATTTCACTGATGCCGATAAGTAGCTATCGCACTCAAAAGTTACAAGCTTAAAGTAACCATTACTTCTAATCACTGAACCGTTAGCAGAGCCATTGATTTCGATTTTATTTACATTTTCTTACAGCTCATTGTAATATTTTAACCTCAGAGATAAAAAAACATCATATCCTCTTTTTACCACTTTAACATTGTTACACCAGATTCGATACTTAGGACTCCATCTTGACAAGAGACTTACTTGGAATCCACACACAAGACTGAAACGACAAGAAACTGCTCGTAGATTCCGATTGCTACAACACTTACTTGACAGACGCTCTAAACTTCCCATATACTACAAAAAATTAGTATAAACTACGATAATCAGTCAGGCTTCAGTCTTTGGGTTGAGGTTGGGTTTCCCAGGTTATAGGCCACTGCTCCTTTAACTGTCGGAAACTAGGAGTGAAATTACATGGACCGGTTTTTTTATATAATCCTATAGTTTTCATTAAAGTAATAATAAATTTGGATGAAATAAGTGATTTTTTTTTCCACTGGGCTCTTGTACTATAAGAATAGTGTTTACTTGTTATATCTGAAGCCATTAAATTGTTTTCAGTGCTGTTTCAATCTTCTGGTAACTAAAATGAACAATGGCTGAAACTTTGTGCGCCTTACCTAACTTGTCTTGTTTGTAAGAATAGTGTTTCCACTTAGCTTACCAGTAAGAAGCATTTTCATGTTTTGTGTTTAATTCAGATATTCCTCTGTGTAAAATTTTAGGGGCTATTACTTGACCTAATTATGATTTTTTGGTAAGCTGGTATGAATGGAGTGGACTGTATTTATAATAGGTAAATAATAAATTTGTAAGTAATGGAAATAAAACCTCTATTCTTGAATGATTTATAAGACAACTGATTATATGTAGGTTTTGGCCAAAAGAGTATACAATGTGGTTTAGCTGAGCACAAATTGTGTTGTTCTGCTGAGACTGTGTTCATCTTGAACCTGTTCATACTCTACGTTTCATGTGTTAGCCAATAGATCGCAACATCCTCAGGTCCTATTCAAAATATTTGGGGAAGGGCCTTCCTGACATATTTTGTATCGATACAATTTGATTGTTTCACTCTAACATCGTAATATGTGCCGTTTATCATTTTTATGGTCATTGTTGTTATTTAATGTATTTTTCATTTTCATATCACAATCGTATACAAATGCTCCTTAGTTTAGTTGCGACCAGCAAAATTGACTTGGGTTATTCATCCTTCAAGCAACAGGCGCATTTCACTGCCAAGTAGTCTACATGCAATTAGCTGTCATGCATTTGTTGGATGCCACATTCAGGAAATCCTAATAGTACAAAAGCCAAACAGGAGAAAATAGTAAATTATTTCTACCCAATCTTTGATTACTTTAATGAAAACTATGTATAATCACTAGTCAAATTTGACGAGTCTTCCAGGTATAATTAGGGGGAGATGAGAAATGGTGGTTGTTACAAAGTGTTAAAGAAAATTAATTTTTCTGTCAGAGCTTCGTATCTTTAATACAATCGACAAAACTTCAAAACTTTGTTACGGTTGCCATTGTGAAATAAAAACACTGGCTAGATCTATATAGACAAGAGGTGTTACGGTGGTCATGGGAAAAACAAAACACGAGCGATATGTTCAGACGAGTGGGTTTTGATTTTGTGAAGGTGACAGTTTGATTTTGGAACACGTTACGATTGTTCAATATGAAGTGTTAATAGTTTAAAGGTCCTCTGTCTTTTCTGTTTTAACCGAAATAGCACCATATGAGAAATGTCATCGTATGTGTTGTTTTTTTTTCAAATGGTGTTCTACTTCAATGGACGGTGATTAACACTAAAAGTGGGGATATAGTGCAGTGACGTTTCTTCAACACGTCCTGGATAAGAGAATTGTAGCAGGTGTCATTCTAAAACATTTGGGAAGGTGAGACGGAAAGGAAATATCGGACAACCTTATGTTCTGCCAGGAGTGCACGCACCCAAGGACTACGTGGGGTTTGAACTAAATTTGATTTTGTTTTATTCTATATTCACCTTTATACTCTTTTGGATAATAATATAAATATATTTATTAAGGTTAAGTAAACCTATAAGTTTTAATTGTTTTATTAATTGATAAGAATTTTTTTTTTCCTTTTTCATTCTGTGTACTTATATTTCTTCTTCTTATTAAACCTTTGTACATATAGTTCTGCTGTTCTTTCTCTGCTTTCAACTTGTTAAATTACTTATGTTTTTTTTGTTGTTGTTCACAGAATATTACAATAATTCAACAGGTGGCAGGTAACATCCCTAGGTTTTCCGTTATCTACATATAAAGGCATTCGCCAGTGGTCATAATTCAAAATTGTTTATATGGGGGTATATTTTAGTTATATTGTGGGCATAATGCTTCGGGGTTTTCGTTATTTCCAAGAAAAAATACGTGGCGCCTAAGGAGTAATTTATTCTTTATTTTTTTGTCTTTTTTTTTTTTTTTAGATAATATTTTTCTTTTATTTTCCTTTAACTCACCCCTTCTCCGCTGAGCGTGGGCAACAATGAACATATAACTAAGGATAACTTAATTGAACATCGTTTAAAGAATTGTAAATTTACTAAAATATGAGCCCTATTAGAACCATTTACCTTCCATAGTGTCCGAGATATAGCTTTTTAAAAAGCAGCATTTCATACAAGTTAGTTGTCCCACATGGGTAGGATGCCACAATCAGGGAGTTCTAGTGGGGTGAAGAAAATGTCATAGTTTACACAGTCGTAGTGGATATGACAGTCATTGTCAATCATACAGTGTTTAATGTCACCGTTGAGGTGGGTTTTGATAAGTTCGTACATTATTGAGAACAGTATATACTGCCCTATAGTTGAAATATATACTCCCCTTGAAACTATTTCAGATTTGACAATTGCGATGTAAGTAAGAGATGACTTGCAATGACAAAATCTCGCCATTGCAAAAGTTTATGTGACACCATTGAGCTCATCCAGTTTAATTTAGCAAGTCATTAACAAGTTGCTTAAAATTTTCCACTCTCTCAAAGAAACCTCATATAAACTTTCAGGGATGTCAAATGGCCATTTATTGAAAAAGTTTCTAAATTAGTCAAAGAAATCTGAGGAAATTCAGAAGAAATTTTAAAAAATAACTCTTGAACGGCACGGATACCTAACAACTTTCAATTACTTTCCAACACAGAACAGATATTAATATTTGCTCAAATATGGCAGCTAAAAATTATATGATCGGAATAGTTCTTCCTACTATATATTTCATATAAGTATAGGTAAGTGAAAACTAACTTTTGCTATAACAACCATGGAAATAAGGAAAAATGTATATAAGGAATAAGGAAAAAATAAATACATATATAAAGTTAATTATTTAAAATAAAGTAAATTTGCTAAAATATGAGCCATAATAAAGATATTTACGTTAAATTGTTCTCGAGATATAGCTTTTTAAAAAGTCACATTTCATAAATAAATTTCGGAAAACTCAGTAGTTAGTGAATTTATTTTGAGAAATCTAGATCTCGAGAATCATAAGACGTACTGATGTCTGCTAGTACTCAAATTAAAACTAGTTAAATGTACTATAAAGTTGTTTATAACGTATATCATCGTAGGAGCATTATTTGTATTTATTATTTATTAAGTATTATTTATGATATTTGACAAATTTTTTCACAAAATGTTACTTTCTAGTTGTTCCGATAAAATGATTGATTTTTGAAAAATATATCTAGAACAATAAGACGCACATATGTCTGCTAACACTCAAAATAAAGGTACTTTAACTTACTATGAAGTAGTTAATATCCCGTATCTTCGTAGGTGTAGTAGTTTTTTATAATCTCTCGCATATTAATATAACTATTTCACAAAAAATTTTGTCCGAACTACTACCCTTCAATTTATTTTAACAATTATTATAAAAACTACTACTCCTACCAAGATAAACGTCATAAAGTACAGTATAGTACATTAAACTAGCTTTAATTTGAGTTCTAATAAACTTCTGTACATCGAATGATTTTTGAGATATCGATTTCTCAAAATAAATTCACTATCTACTGATTTTTCAGTGCATTTATTTTATGAAATGTTGTTTTTTAAAAAGATATATCTCTGGAACTATTGAACGTAAATAGCTCTATTAGAGCTTAAGTTTTAGAAAAATTGCTCTAATTTAAAGAATGTTCACCTAGGAATACTATTGTTGTTGGTAGTTGTAAAGATATAGAGCTCCGAATAAAAAATCAATCATCAATTTGACTAGTAATTATACATAGTTTTCATTAAAGTAATAAACAATTGGGGTGAAATAACTGCCTTTTTTCTCCACTTGGGCTCTCGCACTATCTGTTCTTAATATATAGCGCCAATACTATCTGATGCTTGTGCCAATAGATGGCGCCTCCTTAGCTATGTTGATAGGAAGATTATGTCCCTCCCATCCTGACCCCTAAAAATCTAGAACTAAAGACCTCTGGGCTTAATAAGCGTAGTTGCATCCCATTTAGAGAAATTCATTTTCCGTTGGCTTTGTAGGACGTAATGCTATGTTCTAGTAGCAGATTTACTTGGGATGCCAGGATAATCGCTGAAGGCAATTATCCAAAATAAGTTAATTAATTGATTATAAATTGAGTCCTAAAAAACTGTTATTATAATTGGATTCCTTTCCAAAGGCTGTTTGTGTGTTTACCAGTTTACCAATTAAATACCTTTATATTTATAAAATGTTCTTACCATTAAGTATATAGTATAATAAAGAGTGATATATTGGGTTATATAATAGTATATAAACTACATAAAGAAACTAAGTATTTATTTACAATTTGTTATTATGATGAAAATGATTCAAATGATTCAGATAAAGGTTGCCATAAAATATAAATTATTACATGATTACTTATTAGTGAATTTATGCTTATAGCTGCTGATGCCGTGGGATTTAGTGCCGTGGATGTCTTTTGTTTCATCAGGGATGTCCAGGTTTTCTGGCCTTCGTCTGATCGAAGTGCATCCTCTGAGTCTGTGGTGGTGCTTCCTGTTGAGGTGCTCCTCCGTCTAACCCTTCCTGTTGAGTGTCCGTCTCTCGTCCCCGTCTGGACCTGCAATGTCTCCTTTTCCTGCTCTTGTTACCCTACTCTTTTTCTCCCACTACTCCTTTTAGGGCGTTACCTTAGTTTGAAATCTCTTATCTCATTGGTCGTCGATATCCGAAGACTCCCGGGGCAGTAGCCCCCCTCCTCAGGGCCGAGGATGTGTAACAAAAAGTTTG
>NW_027112830.1:495355-496025 GCF_000696795.3 Halyomorpha halys | reverse complement strand
CTATTTTCTGCTTCGATACTTAAAGGTTAGCCAATCTAATTTTCTCAGGGGCCTCTGGTAATGTGACAAACTTAATACAAATGTTTCCACATCCGACGATGCTAAAAGCTTCCCAGAAGGATACCCTGACCAGGTATAGGGGCAGATGACGAAACACCTTAATAATACCCCGGATTGTCAATACATAGCAGTAAAAAAAAAATAACGTAGTGATCATGAGAAGTTGTGAGATGTTTTCACAACAATTTTGTTGTTGTTATTTATTATAAAACCTTTAACAATAACATTATTTTTATTTTTTTTTTGACACACTAAATAAATTACCGATCCTATGGTAAATATTAAACGCGAATAGTGTCATGATAGCAATGCTGAAGCCACGACAGACCAGTGCTATTAACAGAAATGTATCAGCTGCCAATTTAGAGGCCATGTAATCCTAAGGGGAACACAACCGTACGGTCAATGTCCAAGTGCCAACGTTTCCCAGGGGCGGTTGATCCTCGGGGAAAATGTTTACAGCCTTTTTACCTTTCACTTATGTTCATTATATATACTTAACATGTATAATAATTCCAGTCGTTTTCATGTTATGAAGTATATGGCTGATTTAAATATTACGGTACGATTCAGACCATTACAGTGAAAATCAAACTAATGTACTACCAAA
>NW_027112830.1:487353-494704 GCF_000696795.3 Halyomorpha halys | reverse complement strand
AAGGTACCTATGGTTCGACGGGAAATTCGGGCATTATGTGATTTCCAGGGATAAAGTTTTATCAAAAGTAATGCCAAAATTTCTGACTGACATATGGAATGAAATAGTAGTATTGTTTGGGATATATATATATATATATATACACACACACACAGATTCTATCGGAATATGCATAATGAGTGCAATTGGCATTTATGAATAACCTCACAATCAAGGTTCAGAGTTTATGGCTTCACTTTTTCAAAAACGCGTAAGGCTTAATCTATGCCGTTTTTTAAAAATATAATATGAAAATGTATCACTCTCCAAAAAAATCGTGTTTCTACCAAAAATTAGTTAGCATCTTTTGGTTTTAGTTATCATTTTATTTATTAATAAATATTACAATCTGCCACAACTTTGAGGATTAAGTAATAATAGTGTTAAATTATCACATTATTATTTTTTTTTTTAATATTTATTTATTGTTATTTACAACTGTACATTATAATACATTTAGTAAATCTGATCTAAGTTAAATTGGTGTGTTAGAGACGTGTAGAGAAACTACACATTGGTAGCACTCTAATGGCATTTTAAATTAGCTGGTCTCGCGGCCATCTTCTTTTCAGGCGCCTCAGAGGATTGTCAGGAATGGGAGAGAATGCAAGATTAGAAACTAGGGGGTTTGAGTGGTTAGAGAGTTTATAATGGAAGGAGTGATATCTGGTTCGGGCTAGATTTTGTATGATTTTATTTGTGACAAAGTAAGGAGCATTGAGGATTTCACGCAGGATTTTGTATTGTAAGGTTTGAATACGAGAGAAATTCGAAGGTTTAGTGGAGCCCCAAAGCTCAACTCCATATGTCCAGATTGACCTTGTTACAGTCATAGTGATCAGTTTTTTGTAATGTGTTGTAATGGAAGTTTAGACAGTTTGTCTTGTAGCGGATCTGTTCGGCAGGGATACATTCTTATTAAAATTAAAACAAAAAAACTAATAAATAAATGCAAAAGTTACATCAAAATAATTAATTTCTCTATATGTATGTAAACAGAAAGATAAATGAAATGAAGAAATATTGATAAAATAATATAAGTAAAATTTTAAAATAATATAATGTATAATGTACAATATTTACACTCGTGTCCTGAGGATCCCCGAGCTAACTCTATCCCCACAAATTTGAGGTAGAGCTGGACTCTTTGGGATGCCAGCGCAGCCCTCTCAGCGTGCTACTGGTTATAAGCCAGTGGAGGGTGAGTAAGTGCGCTTAAGCTCCAAACACTCTACATGAGTAAAGCCTATGGCCATTGTCAGAACTCCAGCTGTCTTTTTTATTATACAGTAGGTCTCTTTGCCAACGCCGTTTCAACCTCCGAGGTGGATTGTAGGGATAGATGTACTGGATAAGGATTGAACCAAAGAATTAGGATGAATAGAAGGGTTTATACGAAATATCGTGAATTTGGTAGGTATAAGTTCAAGGACAAAGGGGATATGAAAGTCATAATCTCTAAGCAAAGCATTTGAGAATTGTGAAAAAATCTTACATCCTACAAAGCCCACAGAAAAGGAATTTCTCTCAATGCATATGGTAACCCTTCTTCAACAAGTCTAATATAATATTCTTCAAGTCTAATATAATATTCTTCAAGTCTAATATAATATTCTTCAAGTCTAATATCATATTCTTCAAGTCTAATATCATATTCTTCAAGTCTAATATCATATTCTTCAAGTCTAATATCATATTCTTCAAGTCTTTTCCCAAAGGCACAGTTTGCCATTGTGTGCCGAGTGACTGACAGTTTTATCATTAGTATATATTTTTTTTCACTTTTATTCAAAGACCCTACGATAGAGAGCGACGTAAAACGAATAAAATAATTGAATTTACAAATAACTCTGTCCTTTTTTCTGTAGTTTTGTTGCCAATAGCTAGTTTTACAAACCTCTACCTTTATGAAACATATAATGAAAAAAAAAGTATTGTGATCAAATATCTTTCAGACGCCAAATGTGAGCAGAAATTAATTTCTACTCTGCATAATTGAAAAATTTTTGATTTGCGTACCGCTGGAATTGTTTTAAAATAGGAATCTTTTGAAACGACTAATTAAAAATACTTTTTCAATAAATGGCTATTTAACATCCCTGAAATTTTATATGAGGTTTCTTTGAGAGAAAGGAAAATTTTACGAAACTTATTAATAACTTGATAAATTAAACTGGACGCGGACGATTGTGTTAAATTTTATATTATATTAAATTTTGCTGTGTCAGGCTCTTGTCATAAGACATCTCTTACTTACATCTTAATTATCAAGTCTGAAATCTTTTCGAGATTAGATTCGAAACTATAGGAAAGTACGAATGGTTTCAATAATGTACGTTCTCATTAAGGCCCATCTCCAAGGTGACAGTAAATAATGCATCATTGACTGTAACTGTCACTGCCACAACGACCGTGTGAATTATACATTTTCTTTCCAGAGAGTGGAAATCGTATATTATGAAATGAAATTAAAATTGTTTATTATTATGGGACTAGGTCCCTTTAGAACAACCACAAAGGTAATTTTAATTTTATAATAACATTTAATGACCAAAAAACAGTATGGCCACTCTTAATTATAACTTATATACAGAAAAAAATAGATTAATTAAAAAAGTACCTGACTAAAAAAAAAAAAATATCTGTGCGATTATAATAAGATTGGATTAGATTGGTGAAGGAGGAGGTAGTTAAATAGAAGGGATTTAAACGTGGGAAGGGTTGGTAGATGACGTTGTTATAGGGGAATGTTAGAGGGAATGGAGTTCCAGAGATATGCAGCTCGGGTAAAACTCAATTTATTAAACGCAGCAGTTCGGTGAGGTGGAGGGTATATGTCAGATAAATGGGACCAGGTAGTACGGGATTAGACTGAGAATTTGAATTGCAGGTTTTCTAGGATATATGGAGGGGGGGGGGCGTTTAATACTAATTACTTAGAATAGAAAAGAAGCTCGGTGTCATACTGGCCTGCGTACGTATATCTAGTGATCCCGAAAATAAATCGTACTGCGCAATTCATAAGACGTTTAAGTTTAGATTCGAGATTACCCGAGAGTCCACCATATACCAGGCAGCCATAGTCAAAGTGGGGAAAAACAAGAGAGGGCACTGAAAGTTGGTGGGTTATAAGTGGAAAGAGATAACGGATTCTATTGAATTCCTTTAAGGTACCTATGGTTCGACGGGAAATTCGGGCATTATGTGATTTCCAGGGATAAAGTTTTATCAAAAGTAATGCCAAAATTTCTGACTGACATATGGAATGAAATAGTAGTATTGTTTGGGAAAAGGTTGGGGGTCCTGGGATGGATTTAAGGAGAGAGGGAGATCCAATTATGACAGCTTCAGTCTTTTCGGTATTTCACGTAAGTTTATTGTCTGTTGCCCAAGTGCTTGTACTATTGATGTCTTCTTGTAATTTTATAATGGCATTTGAGGCGTCATAAGGATAGAAGGAAAGGTAGATTTGTATGTCATCTGCGTGCAGATGCTACTGGGAGTGCTGGATGGCAAATGGAAGGTCATTGATAAAGATGAAGAAAAGATTAGGGGATAGAGAGGAACCCTGAGGTACGCCTTTAGAAAGAGTTAGGAAGCTAGAGGAAAGATTCTTAGGAATAACAACATATTGTGAATGACCGGTAAGGAAGGATTAAAACCATTGAAAAGCACTAAATGATGAAGAAGCCATTATTCATTTTAGTTATTAGAGCACTAAAACAGCTCTGAAAATATTTCAATGGCTTCAGATATAATTTGTACCATTTTTTTCAAATGATATACATATTTTCCCTAATCTACCAATACCTTGCTTGTTTTGGAAGAATAGTTGGATAGTTTACTGTATGAACTAGATTGTAGGAACATAGCCAGAGTAACCAACGTTTCGTCCTCCTTCCAAGAGCTTAGTCAGGAATAAATGAACAAGATACAAGCAATGTAAGATGTGACAAGATAATAAGAATAAATATACAAAGTGATTAAAAAATTATACAAAATATTTTTTAAAAAAATACATTAAGAAAACATACATCTAAATTAATAAGGAACTAATTGGCAATAGGTACAATCAGTCATGTATGATAGAATTGTAAATATGGAAATTAGAAATTACTCTTGTTCTACATTTACAATTTACAATCTTTTAATTTCAACTATAATTATGAGTTCACTAATCATATATATTTAAATTTTCTTAATTTAATTTGTCCATTTTTTCTTTATTTTTTTGTTGGTATTTTTTTTTACTATATTTGTATACTTATTCTAATTTTCTTTCCACATATGAAGAAGCCGAGCAAAATGGAGTGAAACGTTGATTAACATTTAATAGTAGTTTTAATATTGTATGTTGACCGCCAACCGGACTATCTTTCTACAATATTACTAGTTTTATTATAACTAATTATTGTTGAATATACAATCGTTTAATATACACGAATAGTAGCTTCATAAATAAACAAGAATAATTTTAACTTTTTCCATGTTAATATGGAAGACTAATTTGTGTAAGTGGATCTTGTAGGCTTTAAAGGTGAATGTGGGATTATAACAAGTGGTTTGTCATCACGAACTTAACAGGTCGAGTAGAGCTGTGGATTAGAATTTCAACACGAATTCCCCATCATGTATTTTAAGCAGTGACTCCAGGCAAAGGTACAATTTATATTTTATATTTTGGTGTCAAATTAAAATTTTAATTTATAGTAATATAGAAATATATAAATCATTATTACTTCAAAATTAATATGTGTTGAGTATGGATATATAAAAATTAATAAATGAGAAGAAGATAGTTGGGGGATGCGGTCAAAATATAACACATAACATAAAAAAATTTACAATTAAAATTAATATGAATTTTAATAATTAAAGAAATTTGAAGAAAGTGAAAAGATTATATAATAATTAGATATGTGATTTCATAATCAAAGATTTATAAAACAGAAAATACATAATTAATAAATTATTATTACTTTTCAAAGATTTGTATAACATTAGTAAAGAAGGGAGGTAGGTAAATATTTATCGTGTTGAAGATCCTTCTCGGTACTGAAGATTATTAATTTCAACTTAAGCTAATATAGTCTCATGATACCAATATAGCACTTGTCAGCTTAGAGCTAACTCAAACATTAAGGACCTAATTACAAAATGCAGAAGTATAATTAAAAATAAAATATTTAATTTTCAAAATTAGTTGTAATCTTATTTCATAGAATTTAATTTAGCTGGTATTCATTTCAAAGATGATATCTCCAAATTGTATGCATTCATCTGGGTTACAAACAAAAAGATATAACGAAAATAGATTAAAAAATATTAAAAATGGTATAAGTGCTATAAAAAAAAACTCAGATTGTGATTAATCTATTTATAATGAGCTAACGTTTCGTCTCACGTTACAGTGCTTCACCAGAGCTAAAAAAGATACAAACACCTAAATCAGTGATTCCCAAAATGTGCAGAACGCCGTGAAATATTCAATTTTTGCGCACAACAATCATGTATGCTGATAAATTCCAAGAATTTAGTAACTTTCCAGTCTTTGGAGGGGGTTGTTCAGTCTCAATATCGATATTATCGAAACAGTTGAAATTAGATATTTTATATTATTCCAAGGAAAATAGTATTTGTTTTTAATTTTTCGCTGTTAAATGGGTAATCGCTAAAAAGGAATGTTTTACAATTTTTCAAAAAGTCAAAAATTTAGATAAAAATCATATATTGCTATGGAGATTTATTCAGGATGCCAGGATAATCGCTGAAGGCAATTATCCAAAAATAAGTTAGTTAATTAATTATATATTGAGTCCTAAAAAACTATTATTATGATTGGATTCTTTTCCAAAGGCTTTTTGTGTGTTTACCAGTTTACCAATTAAATACCTTTATATTTATAAAATGTTGTTACCATTAATTATATAGTATAATAAAGGGTGGTATATTGGGTTATATAGTAGTATATAAACTATATAAAGAGATTAACTGTTTATTTAAAATTTATAACTATGATTAAAATGGTTGTAATAATTCAAATAACCGGCTGCCATAAAATATCGATTATTACATTATTACTTATTGTTTAAATTATACTTATAGCTGCTGATGCTCGTGGCCCTTCTCACCGCTTCGTCTGGCCAAAGTGCGTCTTCTAAGCCTGCCTCTTGACTGTCTCCGTCTAAGCCTTCTTGTTGACTGTGCCCATTTTCCTGGTCTTCGTTACCCTACTCCTTTTCTCCCACTTCCCTTTTAGGGCGTTATCTTATTTTTAATCTCCTATCTCATTGGCTATCAGTGGCCGAAGGCTCCAGAGGTAGGCATCCCCCTCCTCAGGGCCGATAATGGTTGAAAAAGTTTGACATTTCCAGGAAGGGCCTGCACCTGGTTAATTTGATTCTGGTCCCTCATTACAACCTGTCATTTTGTGTTTCGACACTTAAAGGTTAGCCAATCTAATTTTCTCAGGGGACTCTGGTAATGTGACAAACTTAACACAGATGTTTTCATATCCAGGGACGCTCTAATAGCTTCGCAGAAGAATATCCTGACCAGGTATAGGGGCAGATGACGAAATACCTTAATAATACCGAAGATTGTCAAAAGGTCAATACATAGCAATATTAAGGACCCCGTGGAAAAAAATCCGATTATTTAGGGAGCCACTAACGGAAAAAGATTGGGAACCTCTGACCTAAATGATGAAAACATAAATGAACAAAGTAATTGAAAAATTAAAAAGATTTACAATGAAACATCATCATCATAATAATTTTACCAAGCTATCATATATAGCTCATACTCAAGCTATGACTATTAGTAGTAGTGTTTGAACGGTCTATTATTTT
Source organism: Halyomorpha halys (assembly GCF_000696795.3). Taxonomy (NCBI): domain Eukaryota; kingdom Metazoa; phylum Arthropoda; class Insecta; order Hemiptera; family Pentatomidae; genus Halyomorpha; species Halyomorpha halys. Next base: position 487,814 of record NW_027112830.1, on the reverse strand, counting down.
GTTATAATTTTGAAAAGTTATGTTGGGTATGTATTTTTGAAGGGGTCGTCCTTTAGCCGAAAGTTGCCAGGATCTGTCGCAGTCCTGGATTAGGTCCTTTCTTATGGATTTATTTAATATAGGATAACGGAACTGAACTGTGGTCGATGTGAGGCTGAGTGTCGCAAGCGGCCAAGCTGTCGGCTCTTTCATTGCCGTTGACCTCACTGTGACCTTTGACCCAATGTAATGAAATTTTAATATTTTCATTCATAATTTTAATTAGCTTGTTTAATTGGCTCGGTATGTAAGTTGTGGTTTTTCGAATTGTATATAGTCTAATAATATTTTATTGTCAGTGCAAATATTATAAGATAAGGAGCGATGGTCTGTTTGTTTAACTACATAGTCTGTGGCCTTAATTACTGCTAATTTTTTAGCTTGATTGTTAGAGCAATCTGGGCCAATATAATGTATATATA
>NW_027112830.1:483677-487295 GCF_000696795.3 Halyomorpha halys | reverse complement strand
CAACAATATGTCGTTTATTAAGGTTTTTTGCCATCTGTCCCCGATACCTGGTCAGGGTAGGAGCCTTTCGACGAACTTCTTACTGCGTCCCAGGAAATGAAAACATCTGTGTTAAGTTTGCCACACTACCAGAGTCCCCTGAGAAAATTAGATTAGCTAATTTTTAAGTGTTCTAACAAAAATGACAGGTTTTGACCAGGGACGGGAATCACATTAAGCAGGTGCAGGCCCTTCCTGGACATGACAAACTTTCTCACCCACTCTCGGGCCTGAGGAGGAGGATGCCTACCTCGGGAGCGTTCGGTCACCGATGGCCAATGAGGAAGGAGATTGAAAAATAATGTAACGCCCTAAAAGGGAAGTGGGAGAAAAGGAGTAGGGTAACGAGTTCAGGAAAAAGAACAGTCAAAAGGAAGGCTTAGACGAGACAGGACCAGGCTAGAGAGAGCAGCAGAAGCCGGAGCGGAGCAAGATGCACTTCGACCAGACGAAGTCGTAAGAAGGGCCACAAGACCTGGACATCCCTTATGAACGAGACGACATCTACGGAACTACATCCCACGGCATCAGCAGCTATAAGTATAAATTAAACAAGAAGTAATAATGTAATAATCGATATTTTATGGTAACCGTTTATTTGAATCATTACAACCATAGTAATAAATTGTAAATAAACATTTAATCTATTTATGTAGTTTATATACTATTATATAACCCAATATACCACCCTTTATTATACTATATAATTAATGGTAACAACATTTTATAAATATTAAGGTATTTAATTGGTAAACTGGTAAACACACAAATAGCCTTTGAAAAAGAAACCTATCATAATAATAGTTTTTAGGACTCAATATATAATTAACTAATTAACTTTTTTTTGGATAATTGCCATCAGCGATTATCCTGGCATCCCGATAAATCTCAAGGCAGTACATAGCAATATATATATATATTGAAGAATAAGCTTAAACGCTTTAATATAATGGCAAACCTTGCACTATTAGCTTTGTTTGCACCCTAATCGTGCGCTTTGCTTGATAATGGCTGGAAGGGTTGGAAGATCTTTTATCTTACCCCTACCCTTTAGAGAGACACTCTCCCCAAAGAACCCTCGCTCACGTGGTCCTCCAAGAAAGCATATTTTCCAGACGAAAGCTCCCGTTGAAGAACTAATTAGCAAGGAGGAGGATTACACAACCTATAGGAGGAGGGATTGGTCGCCCCTCGTAGCACGTGCTACATGTTATATTTCCTCTTCCCTCTTCCTCTACCTTATTAGGAGATCCGTGTTGCTATATACAGCAGAGTCTGTTACTTCAGGTAGTTAGGTGATGTTCCATTCCTTGGAAAGTTCCCCTCAAATTAAATCTACTTTAGTCCTGTCCGGAGAAAATGAATGTAATGCGGTCACGGAATCAAATCACAGGATAAAATTTTTTTTTAAAGATATTTTTATTGTATAAATATACGATGTACAACATTTAAAGCAAACTCTGTTATGGCTCATAAAAATGACTCGTGTTAAGTATTTTTATTTACTCGTTTCGTGAAATAATGTTATTTAAATTAACCTACTGCAGCTAGACAGTAAAAAGAGTCTGCAATATAATTGGGTAAAGTAGATAAGAAAAATATTGTAAAGCTTCGGAATGTTTGACTCGATACTACTTAATGATCCGGTAAGTATCAAAATTCAAATAGGAGAGCTCTTGGATAGATACAGGGAATGTCAAGGATAAAGACCTCTTGTTATTTATTACGTGGATCGACCTATAACCCTTGGTACGGTAGGGTCTTCATTAAAACGTACCTAAAAAGTAGCAATCCTATAGTTCACTTGAGAATAATTGCCCAACTACGACTCTCCGGTAAATATGCAATTATTCTAAGTGTCTGTCCGCACTAATGTACTTTGGACTCACGAAGCTTTGTCCAGCTTGTGATGGAACGGCCCTGGAGGATTCTTTCTATTTTTTGACAAATTGCCAGTATCATGTGAACCGAATCTAGCCGAAGCTAAGCAATATTAACCAAATTCAGTTGACAATTTCTATCTGTACCCTCAGGATTAGATATTAAACTTCTTTTTATATATATAACAAAAAAACTTTTGCTTAGTGCTGTATACCTATCGTCCCAATAGGAGGTATAGTTTTTGTTCTGTTTTTTTAATATTATTAAATATGACATGACGTTTTTGTTTTACTGTTATATTCTAACGAATGTGGATACCCCAGCTTGGGTGTATTGCTTGTTATTAGTTTAATCGATCTTTAACTCACCATTTGTGTAAAATTACTATAATTGTAAATTACTCTATTTTACGGGGGTTACACCATACACAGATAGATAAATTATTATTATTATAAAATGACAATATTTAATGTATTGTATTGGAATGCCTGCTTATAAAATACAATTTTTCTGATACTAATTACAATTTACAAAACAAACCGAAGGAAAAAAATATACATTATTCAATTAAAACAAAATATATAACATTGGATAGAGTAAAATACATATCATTGATTTATATTCACATTAATATATGTTTAGTTCTTTTGTATTTATATCTACGGGTTGTAGTTTTAGAGTTATTGCCTATTTCTGTGATTAGAGGTTTAATTATTTGGTGCAAGACTGGAAGAAATTATAAATCAGGTTATATATGTAATCCTATTCGGTGACTATATTTAATTCAGTGTGCATTTTAGACATTCCTGAGTAAGATGGAGTTATTAATGATTCTGAGGAATTTTTTTTTAAATACTTGTATTTTTTTTATATTTGTTGAACTATAATATAGTTCAAGTATAATCAACTATAATATAGTTATAAGTATAACTATTAAATAATTTTGATTTTTTTATTAAAGTATGGTGGTGGTTAAATAATAATCTGCTGTATGAAGTCACTCCTAAGCATTTGCTAGTTTTAGCAAATGGTACAGGGAAATAATTTAAATTTATGGTCGATGTAAGTATAGGCCATCATGATGTGAAAATGGTGACTTCTGTTTTATCAATATTTAAAACAAATCCCTAATTGTTTAGGTATTTTGATATTTATTTGGAAGTATTCTTCATTATATTAGCAAGTGTATCAAAGAGGAATAAGGAACTGAAAATAGCCGTATCATCGTCTAAAGGTACTACATCAATTTTTTTTAAAATCTGCGGTAGTCATTTATGAAAAGATTAAACATAATAGGACTTAGGTAGGAACCCTGTGGGAGACAAGCAATGGTAAGATACATGGAGGAAATTATGTTGAGATAACATTATTAAGATATATAGACTTAGACATTACACGTACAACTTATATTTACAAAATGGTCCCATAGAGTGGCCTCCGACAACTCTATTCGACTTATTTCTAACAAACTGGTATGTTTATTTGGAACATCGGGTGGGGATGAATCTAGAACGAGAAGAGTTAGTTAAATCTATGAGATTTATAATAACAAATGCAAGCAACACACAAAAAGCATATGCAGGCCTCTTGTAAAGGTAGTCAAAGGTCAATGGCAATCTATGTGGAACGAAAGCCCAATGAGCAAATTAAAAATTATTAAAAAGGATGTCAAGCCCTGGGGTACCTCCAGTCGCAAAT
>NW_027112830.1:482370-483501 GCF_000696795.3 Halyomorpha halys | reverse complement strand
TATATTAATTATTAATCGTATTTTTTTAAATATGAAGGAGGTGGTTCAGGATGTAGTTAAAAAGTAACAAAAATAATTAACAACTAAGTTAGCGAAGTTATTTGTCAAGAAAAGATATCAGTTATCACACAGATAAGAGATTTGAAAAATATACAAAAACAAATAAAATTATTTTGGCAATTTAGGACGATCAAATACAAAAAAGAAAATTATATAAAAAAGAAATAAATAAAATATAAATGGCGTTGATGACCAATGAAGTTTGGCGCCACTAAACAACCAAACAAACACACAAAAAGCTTCTTCTCGAAACAGTATATTCATTTTTATTTTATTTTTATTTTTATCGAAAATTACAAAAATAGCTATGAAGCTCACTAATATATAATAAATTTTTAAAAACATATAAATAAGTTAAAAGAAATGAATACATAAGTTAAAACACAAATAAATAGGTTTAAAAGATAAACGAAAAAGAATTGTATGAAATTCTTGCATATATTTGTTGATGAATTGTCATTAATATATAAAAATTTATAATTTATTAACATATTCTATTTGGGCAGAGATATAAAATTTTAGAAAAAGTAAATTTGGTAATAAATTGATACTGAATGTTATCCTCTAATAATAAATGAGAATAATAAAATATTGGGCATATTATCTTCTTCTAATAAAGTATGATGTTTAAAGCGATTTGAAAATTACAAATTTATAAATATATAGTTTTCCAACCGTTATATTGTATTTACGTTAAATTTCACTAAATTTCAAATCGAATAAATCGATTTCCCAGAAACCGTCTGTCACATATGTCATTCTGAAGACCGCATTGCTCCTTATGCATGTAATGGCGAGGGGTACCATTTGGAGTCCCAGGGACCAGGGACCACCGGAGGTCCTCCAACATTAATATTTAGGACCGCCGTAGAGGGACCACTTCATTTGAATGGCCTAAAGGATTTTTAATGATTCAGTAGGCGGTGGTAGCCGTTCCCACGTTCTGGTACTCTTTAAATATTTAGTCTAGGGCTCCTGATCTTCCGGCAGGTCTCCAAGCCTCTTCATTATCATCTGCGGGGTTCTATCTTCGAATATATTGGATTCAATATAAATGTATTATTGTGATGC
>NW_027112830.1:463051-482310 GCF_000696795.3 Halyomorpha halys | reverse complement strand
GAGATTTGAAAAATATACAAAAACAAATAAAATTATTTTGGCAATTTAGGACGATCAAATACAAAAAAGAAAATTATATAAAAAAGAAATAAATATAAGACAGAAAATTAATTTTTAAAAAAATGATTTAAAATGAACTTAAAAACTTAATGAGAGATATTAAAACAAAAATTTAACACAATTACGGAAAAATAAGGAAGTAAGACGAGAATAAATAACGTCAAGGAAGAATAAATAAAAAATAATAATAAATAAAGAATAAATCATAATTCCACCCACCTGTCCAGTTGAAAACATTCAAAGAGTGACAAAAAAGTAAAAAACGGTTTTGCATATATGCGAAATACAAGAAAAAATTATAAAAATATGATGTGATTATAAATGTAAAAACAATATTAAATATTATATAAATTATAAAATATAAGAAATATTATTCTGATTTATGTTTCTGGTTACTAAGTTTTTTTACTTTCCACATAACAAGTCTTGTTATAAAAAAAAAATAAATACAAAATATCATCTATTTAAACAATTAAAACACATCGCCAATGGAACACTATCCGTGTGTCGAAGCATACGTGTAATTGTAACTAAAACACATAAATAAAAAATATTAAAAAAAAAAAAAGAAAGTTGCATGCTTTATAAGTAATGTTTTTCACAAGTCAATAATTTAAAACAACAAAGCGGTTTTTGTTGTTGACTGGAGCTTTAGGGCTTAAAACCCTGAGGTCATCAACGGCTATGTTTCACGTTTTATAATTCTGTTTCATTTATATTTATAATTTTATTTCACATTATTTTTTCTTTAAACAATTACAAAAAAAAATACTTATTTTAAGCAAACCAAAACAATTTCCACATTCTTCTGGTCATCATTCAGGGTATCCGATTCACTCGGTCCCACTCCCAGTCTATTTAAGTTCGTGGAATAGAAATGACATTCTTCAAATATGTGACTGACCGTAATTACACTGTTGCAGTATTGACATTTTGAGCGGTGGCTGCTTATTGATCAGGTATGCATGAGTTAAATTCGTATGACCTATTCTCGATCTGGCAATACCTACCTCCTCCCTGCGATTGGAACGGTTTAATGTGGTCCATAGTTTAATGTTTTTTTTTTAATAGTTTTTAATTTGTTTGACGGGTTTTCATTCCACATGGTTTGCCAACTAACTGATATTCCATTTTTCATCGGAAGACTTATTTCTTGGGGTGTCAGAATGGCCGCGCCCTGACCTGGAAGAGCAAGAGCTTGTGTTAGCTGCAATGTCCGCCAGTTCATTTCCAGCGATCCCCACGTGACCCGGCACCCATATACAACAATGTGGTAATTATGTTTAAATAAATAAAACATTCATATCAATCTTGTAACAACTGTGGTATAGCACTAATCCCTCACATTTTAACCAACTGAGCTGTTTCCAGTGTAGCCCGTCGTACGTAGTTAGTAGTAAACCCGTTATCGGTCGCTAGGTAGATTTTAACACGGATGGCTGCGCGTGAGACTTTTTCTCACATTGCTTATTTAGAGCTCTTGAGCGCATTTTTCATAATATAAAATTTTGATTTAGATCAGGATGGTTTAACCATAAAAAAAGGTATAATAAAATTTTATTTTGTTAAAAGAACTAGGAAGCAATAGATTAGGGCTAAGTTACTTTATGTTTAATGGTTACTTATTGCCTAAATGATAGTGAATGGAAGATATATAGAAAGAGAGAGAAAGGGAAGATAGCCACAATGGGCTAGAGGAATTAAAATTTGAAAGAACCAATAATTTTGTAAATTTACTGGATATTATTGAAAGCCAATGAAGTTTTAAGAAAGTGGAGCCCCAGAAGAAGGAGTGGAATTTTTTAAGAAATGTTCACCACTCCTTGAGAATTGGCTCACGAATGCGTGAAGTATAAAATTGTTAGACAAATGCATCCGATGTAATATAACTCCTTTCAGAAATGACAAAGTAGATACACATGTGTTTCCTACATGCCTGGAATATTAAACAAAAGTGAGGAAATCTTCATGCGGTTTACCACATTTGCAGTTTATAGTTAAAAACCATAATTGTTGAAAATTGTAATATAACCCTAAATATAATGTATCTTGATATTTCGACTCCCTCATTACACCGTCATATCAAGGAAATCTTGATAGTATGACACCATATGGTAAATTACATGATCGTAGTGGTTGTGACAGTTTTTATTACCACAATGTAAACCCCCCTTAAGTGAAAGTAAAAATTACTACATTTCTTTTTACAAAGCATTTGAATGTGAAATGTTGTGTACTTTCTATAAGATTGCGATGGAAGTTGCTGTGAACTGTAGAGCCCATCCCTTGTCACCAACAGCTCCCCCACTTCAAAGAGTTTGTTACCCCAAGTCTTCTCTTTTATGTAAAACTTTTGTTTCATTAGCATCAGAGGCCGAGTTTCGAATTTACATTTTTCATCGACAACTGGCCGCATAACAGATAAAAAGGGTACAGAGATATTTTTACATATTTCTCGTTATCTGTTCTGGTCTTTAATTATATCGTCATCCCTTTGTTCTGGAGACCTTCCTGTTCCCCATCTTGACTTCAAAGCTTTCAGGACCAGGCCTATTTGCACATCTTTCTCTAAATGAATTTTTTTTTTTTTTTATTGATATTTATTTCAATATTTATCTGTTACTTTGTAAATGAAAGAATCTCTCATCCCATTCGGTTCTCTCAATTAAATGAGGCAGAGGAGCTATTTTAATTTTATAAAACTTTTTCTTTGTAGATACATATTTTAATAAATAGAGGGTATGGATTACTGAATATTAACTGAAAAGAAGAAATATATTGGTAAAAATATTTTTGAAGTGGACGTTCTTTAGGCACGGTAGAGCTAATCAGTCTGGATTAGACGAAAAGATCTAATACTCCTTCAATTAAGGAGAAGTGGTGCGGTCAGCACATACAAAGATATACAACTAAATAAAACCTATTCAGTTGTGTCGACGTTTCGACCTGAAATTCAGGCCTTCATCAGAGCTGGAAAAAACAAAACGAGGAGACAAAAATATAAAGAAAATAATAATAAACAAGCTCGGAAAAATACATAACAATAAATTACGTAGACAGTAGTAAATTTATACTAATTGGAGATCAAATATAATACTGTGGAGATAAGAATTATATAAACTAAATGATAAAAAAAAAAAAAATTCAAAAAGCTAGTGTTAAAGTAAATATAGAAATAAACACATAAATGAAAAACATAATGTCTTAAAATAATAAAAAAATATTTCAAAACAATACAGCTCAATGCTCCTTACTTTGTCACAAATAAAATCATACATAAAGACCTTAATGTTCTCTATGTAACCGATCTAGCCCGAACCAGATATCACTCCTTCCATTATAAACTCTCTAACCACTCAAACCCCCTAGTTTCTAATCTTCCATCCTCTTCCATTCCTGACATTCCTTCGAGGCACCTGAAAAGAAGATGGCCACGAGACCAGCTAGTGTAAAATGTCATTAGAGTGCTACTAATGGGTAGTTTCTCTACACGCATGTAACACTCCAATTTAAATTAGATCAGCTTTACTAAATGTATTATAATGTACAGTTGTAAATAGAAATAAATAAATATTAAACAAAAAAAAAACAATACAATGAAATGGAAGAAAACGATATATATCATACAACAGGCAAGAAAAAAAACGGGATATATGAATAGTAATAGAGATGAGTAAAAATTTATAAGCTAAAGAAATATTCAATGTCCAGAGAGATGAATAAGTAAGGAACAAGGGAAAAGTGATATGTAAGAGACGGGTAAAAAATATTTAAAAAAGACAGAGTAAACTTACTCTCAACGAAGATAGTATTAAAAGTACAAAGAAACATATTCCTTTGCTAGGTAGCAGGTCCGCAGGTACTAAAATACGTTAAACTAAGCAGAAATAGATGCTATAAAAGACTGTTTAGATAATTAAAATGTTACAATAATTATATAATTGATTTATTATATTAGATAACTGATAATTAATAAATGATTGATAGTTAATAAATAATGGATTATCTATTATCAATTATACTTGAATATTGGACTATAGTTGGCACTCCGACCACTGTTCGTTTCTCAACTGTAGAGCCGAATATCAGTTTTTTTCTGAAAAAAAACAAAACAAAGTATTTTCTCCATAAAATAGCTAAATTCCATGAACTATTGGTTCAACAGCAAAAATTAAACAACCGTTGAAAATCTTATTACATTTGCTTAAAGAATACATGCTACACGAGATCTAAACTCATTTTAACAATATTAAAAATGAGTTGTTTTTTTTAATTTTCAAATCCTCTTTATTTATATATAATTACAATTACAAATATATGATAATATATAGTATATATATACCTATTACATACTGACTTTGTTTGCCGTTAAAAATGAGTTTGGATTTCTAAATGCTAAATTTTAAAACATTGTATTTTTATTGTATATATGTATGTATATATATACATTGTATTTTTATTTTATGGGAATAAATTTTTTAGCCTGAGCTTTGTAAATTTTACGAAATTCTCTCTTTTCAGAAAACTTCCCAATTGTATACTCATTTTTGTGATAACTTTTCAGTCTGGAATGCAGTTTAAAATAGAATTTTTAAAAAAATCTGGATGAAGATGGTAAGAAGAGTGGGCTGGTAATTTCTCTGGCATTCTACGGCCTCAGTTTCTGCTGGACTTTGTTCCACTAGTTTCTTGCTTGCTTGTATGAGAGATTTGAATGAAGGAAGGGAACATAAAAGAGGAGTTGATCTCTTTTATATTTTTAGAGCTTTTAAATAAAATTTATATTGATTCTTCTCTGTAGCCTAAAAATAAATACTATCTTTTGTATCAAATATGTTAAAAATTGAACAATAAAATTGAAATAGCACTTTCCGATAGCATCTCAAGTAAACACAGGATAATATTAATTTTAGAACACAAAATTGGTATACGTTTACTCAGAAGGGTTGAGTATTCGTCTAAGCTTGATCCTACCATATCCCTTTTATGCCCTTTCTAAGAAAGGTATAGCGAGGATTTCAACGATGAAGGGGATTAAAGGATGAAGCACAATAATGGGCTTTGAGAACTAAGTTAGGACCTCAATGTATTGTTAGCCCAACAACGTAAGGGCTTAAAATACATAACCTCTGTATGAACGAAGGTAATCCACTCATCAATATAACATCTATAATACTCCTTCTTAGTGCAGATCGGAGAAATGGACTCGAAGTACTCAAAATAAACCTGTTCGTATGATTTGTAGTCTTCCCAACACTCTTTTTTGTCTACACTACTGTTTCCAAACTTTACATCAATAAGAAAGACAAACAATGAATAGAGCTACAATGTAATAGAGTGTACAAAATTCCACGTGAAGATAACAGCGGGAAATCCTATTTTAGTACTTTAGAACAGTACCTCAAAAGAAGGATATACCAACATAAATATACATGTACCTCTAGAAAAAACAACACCAACAAACCTGACCAAATTGCTCTCATCGCACATTTTAGACAAACAGGACGTAATTAAAATTGTATATACCAAAAAACAAACAACTTTAAGCGAATTTTAAAAGAAATGATTACTATAGAAAAATAAAAGCATCGAGCTATAAATAAAAAATTGAATGCACAAAATATAAATTAATGCTACTCTAACCTAATAAACACATAAGATATAACTAACAACACTACATATAAAAGACATAATAGACGGACTATCTGCTAGAAAGTACGGTTTCATGTTCCAACCAAAGCGAACTCTTTAACTTCATTTCAACCCTATTCAGTTCTAGCACAAAACTCCAGTTAATTGCATAGCAATGTAGAAATTTATTATTTCAATTAATAATGACGAATTTTTCGAAATGTTGTACATTTGAGTATATTTTTTAATTTAAATATAATTTTTGTCCCCTATGTTGCCGTTTTGGCCAGAACCAGATACCAATCCTTCCATAATAAACTTCCCAACCACCCAAACCAACTCGTTTCTAACCTGGCTTCTCCTTCACTACCTAATAATCCTCATAGACGTCTGAAAAGAAGATGGCCTCGAAATCTTCTCCTTTAGAAATGTTTTTGGAGTTCCATCAATGGGTAGATTCTCCACATGTTTTTATCATGTCATAATATCACTTACAGCAAATTCACTTGATGTGTATATATGTATACAGTTGTAAATATCAATAAATAAATTATTAAAAAAAAAAATTTAATTTTTTTTTTTAAATTTCTTGAGACTGGTATTTATTTATTAAATAAATCTAATGGTATCCTTGCTTCGTCTCAACACTCTTTCTTATATCAATAGTCTAACGTTTCGGCCATCCTCAAGAACAATCTTCAATATAAATTCTCACCTCATATCAAAAATTTAAAAATTTTTTGCAGGTTATTCTGCCCAGGTCATTAATTATAAGTCAGAATTACCCTATGAAAAAGTCAATTAATAGAGAATCATATTAATTATTAATAAGCTTACCTAAGTTTATGGCTAGTTACCTATTTTTTCAAAACTTCATTAATTTTTAAAACTTTTAATTTTCGATTAATCCATACACTCAGAGAACATCAATTATACAGATAATTTTAAAACAGATACAAGGAATTTAAACCAACGTTATGCAGAGATTTTAAGTAAAATAAATTTATGATAAATATGGGAAAAATTGTTGTTACTATTTACAATTAATTTTAATATGAATTTTAATAATTGGAATAAATACAAATTGAGACCAAAATGCAATTTGAATTAAATAAATGACTAGCCTTATCTGAGATGAGAATTTATATTTGAAGGTATGTAGAGACTAAACAAGGATACCATTTGATTTATTTAATAGTTTTTAATATTTTGAATCAGAAAATCAAATATAGAAATCGATATGAAATATCGACTAATAAAGTATACATTATATTATTAAAATGGTCGTAAAGTATCGAAAATGTTTTTTAAAGAAATATGGATAATTTAAAAAAATATTCATAGAATAATGTTGCCACATTTTGATATCGATATGAATAAATGCATATGATTATCAATGATATTTCACTTTGATATTTTCAGAATGTTAAACGATAGTTTTAAATCGATACAACTAAATAAGTCAAATATCGATATCTTTAAAATATTGCACTTTATTACACTATAAAAAGTGACAGTTCACGGTTTCGTTCAGAAGATTAATAATAATAAAATATTAATATCAAGAAGAAAAAATGTATGCAGCTGGGAATAATCAGAATATTCAGAATAAATAAAACGAATAATTTGAAGTATTGAACATTTGAAAATAGGTTTTAATATTTTGACTGGGTTGAAGATGAAAATGGCCATTATTGTGTTAAACGTTATAGAATTGTTTATATTTGTAGATTAAAACTGTGATTTATACAGTTCATATTTAAAAATTTAGGTTAATGCCGTTCAAAAAATCTTTTCCTAAATCTTTTTTATTAATATTTAATAAGGTAACATGAATACATCTGAAAAACAAACAAATATAATAATATCGTTTATTACGATATACTCCAGGAAACATGTGTATTTGCTCAAACCCCAGGGCTCTGCCCTCAATGAGGAAAACGCAGTAGTTATTCTGAGAATATTATAGAGATAACATTTTTTGAAATTTAATAATCTGCCCATACCAAAAATTAAATGCAACAAAAATGATTTATACATCAAACCATTTCTTGTTATTTTCTGATTATTTTAAAAATAAATAAACTTTATTAATTATTTGATTTAATAACAAATATGATTACTGCTATTATACTTACAAAGTTGTCTAACTATTTTCTGATGTGAAAATTTATAATAAAAACACAAAAAAAAAACCTAGTTCGGTTCCCACATTACACAGCTTGTAATTATCGAATATAAATATCTAGACCGGTGATTTCCACAGTGAGCGCTTCAGCGATTCAAGGGGCGGTTTTGGCCACAGATGCATTTGTGGGGCGATGAATAACTACAAGTTGTCACGGTCAATAATATTACTGTTGACGAAAATAGAGACGAGGATTACAAAATTGCTAGCAGAACACCAGCTTCACCCTTTTCATTAAGATGATTTCGAATGTTTTAACTTTTTTTGTATTTTCTATTCTATTCTGAGTTCAATAAATAGTTTCACCTTCGAATTCCTCCCGTATTCAATCCTTACAATCCAAAATCGTTCGTAAAATCCTCAATGCTCCCTACGTCACAAATAAAATTATACATAAAGATCTTAATGCTCCCTGGAAATGATTCATAAGTTAAGGAGGACGATGTTCAAACATACATCTGTAAATAATTTAAAAAAAAATTATTTATACAACACAATGCAGTTTCAGCTTTCAATATTTTCTGTAATAATCCCTATCACCCTCTCTCCCTCCCTCCCTCTCTCCCTCTCTCTAATGATGTTACTCTTACCCCTGTCGAACAGATCCGCTACCTTGGACTACATTTGGACAAGCGATTAACCTGGAATCCTCACACCAGACTGAAAAGACAGGAAACTGCATGACGATTTCGACTACTACAGCAGTTACTAGGCAAACGGTCTAAACTTCCAACACATTACAAAAGACTGATCTAAATAACTGTAATAAGGCCAATCTGGATATATGGAGATGAGCTTTGGGACTCCACTAAACTTTCGAATTCCTCTCGTATTCAATCCTTACAATCCAAGATCCTTCGTAAAATCCTCAATGCTCCTTACTTTGTCACAAATAAAATCGTGCATAAAGATCTTAATGTTCCCTATGTAACCGATGTAGCCCGAACCAGATATCACTCCTTCCATTATAAACTCTCTAACCACTCAAACCCCGTAGTTTCTAACCTTGCATTCTCTTCCATTCCTGACAACCCTCCAAGGCGCCTGAAAAAATGTCCACAAGACCTGCTAATGTAAAACGTCATAAGAGTGCTGCCAATGGGTAGTTTCTCTACACTCCTGTAACACTCCAATTTAACCGAGATCAGATAGGTTTACAAGATATGTTATAATTTACAGATGTAAATAGTAATAAATAAATAATAAAAAAAAATAAAAAATAAATAGTTTCATAATTTCCAAGCTCAATGTTTCTAATTTACACCTTTCTGTTCCTAATGTTCGTATTTTAGAGTGTTTCCATTCCTGCCAATAATAGAACAATTTCACAAAAAATAAGGAAACAGTCATGCGATCGTGCGGTGTCGAATAGGATTTATCTATTTTTTCTTCTCCTTTGATTATTTACATCATTATTTATCTTTAATTCTTTAACAAGAAAAAATGTACTAGAGATAAACGTTTTTGAAATTTCGTTATTTGAACCCCATTATTATATCATTATTATACCTACGATATTTTATTTATTTTTCTACTTCAATTCCAAAGATTAAGAAATCTTTAAATTTGATATAGTTAATTATTTTAAAGTGAAATGGTAATGTGTTTTGATTTGGGGGTTTTAAATCTTGTTTAATCCGTTATTTTTTCCTACAAAAAAAATTAATACTAATTTTATGATTTTTCATCATTATCTGGCCCTACTCCTAATCTACTTAATGCCTAACCTGGTATATAAATTACATTAATGAAAGCTGTGGCTAACTGTAAGTGTAGAGTTATACTACAATATTTACATTTTAGTGGTATTTCTAATAAGCACACCAGTTCATCTGACTAAAAATACTAAGTTTTATAAGTTTTAAAATAGATGACATACTTTCCTGTTAACAGTAAGGTAATAATATCAAAAACTATATTTTTGTAGATAATGCATTCGTCTCAGCAGTGCTGTATGTTGAACTTGAGCTCTACAGGTCCATGCATGTTCTCACTGCATTTTGTCCTAATAGTCTTTTTTTATAAAGTTGTTTAATAAAATTGAAATTTTTATAAGTTCAATAATATCTTATATATTACTTCTTTATTTGAGAACAGGTACATTTAATATATAACTTCTATTGATCATTAATCTCAATATTCCCTAACGATTGAACCCATAATAATTTTCATTTTTTATTTCTAATTAACATTATGAGGTATGCACAGGAATAAGAAAAGAATAAAAAAAAAACCTAGTCATTAAAGTCAATTTAAATACAGTTCTTATATTTGTTGTAAGTAGTACTGTTAACGCCATGTTTAATAATTAAGTTGTCAATAGTATTTACTTAGCATAAAATTCAATTACATTTATTGTTTTTGTATTATTTTCATTATAATTTTTGTTTAACTGAAAAAGAACATATGTACAGTTTTTTATATTTGTTTAGTAATTTATATTTATCAAGTAAGAGAAACCGTTGTGATGATCCACATTTTAAAATCAATTGTTGCTAATTAATCGTCTAGTTATACGACTAATCAACTATTTAATTAATTTCTGATTTACTGAAAAATTACTGTTCAAGTCATTGAGTCAATTTTATCATACAGTTTAGTGAGTTTTGAGATATTAAGGATTTTCAGTATTTTTCTCACATTTGGGCTTAACCTCACAACCCTGGAATCATTTGAAAAATTGATATACCATTTCAACTTGTAATTTCTATGACGGACTTTTTATAAACATAGATCACTATACCAAAAGGTATGAAACAAAATGCAATCGATGAAAATTACTTATGGTAGAAAATGGCGCATTTATAGATAATTGCCTAATTGTTTTTATATAGTTGTTCTTTTTAATAGGCGGTTATTGTTTCAAAAGATAAATTGAAATTTTTATTAATTTATTAATATATTATATATTACTTTTAAGTAAATTTAATATACAAGATTGATGTCATAAAGTTTTAACAAATATTGACTGTGATAAATGAATTTTAATTTTGGTTTTAATGTGAATATTGACTAATTATAAATTGTTGTTTTGACCTGGGCAGAATAGCCTACATAGAGTTGAGTTTTTAAATCATTTAGTTCCAAAATTTTATTAAGTAGATTGTCCCTGAGGATGGCCGGATTGGCCGAAACGTTGGACTGTTAGAAAATTAAAATGTGTTGAGACTAAACTGGATAGAAATTAAGTTATCTATTTTAACAAAATTAACCAGTCTCGAGAAAGTGTTTAAGATTATAAATTTAATATACAACTTCTATCGATTGATTTTTAATCTCAACATCCTTTATTTTTCTCTAACGTTTCGAAAAATAATAATTTCCTTTTGTTATTTCCAGTTAACATTATTTTTAACATTTTCATAGTATATTTATCTAAGATTTTTTTTTCTATTGAAGAATGGTGTCAAAACTGGAGAATCAAAATAAATCCTGACAAATCCCCCTTGCCCTACAGTATCCTTTCTAAATACTCCACTAACGCCTGTTGAACAGATTCGATACTTAGGACTCCATCTTGACAAGAGACTTACTTGGAATCCACACACAAGACTGAAACGACAAGAAACTGCTCGTGGATTCCGATTGCTACTACACTTGCTTGACAAACGCTCTAAACTTTCCATTCATTAGAAAAAAATTAGTTAACACTACGATAATCAGACTAATTTGGACATATGGAATTGAGCTCTGGGGCTCCACCAAACCATCAAATTCCTTCCGCATCCAATCCTTACAATCCAAAATCCTTGATGCTCCTTATTACGTTACAAATAAACTCATTCACAAATACCTTAACATCCCATTCGTTGCAGAATTGGCCCAAAATAGATATGCGTCTTTTCATTCCAAACTCCTTAACCATCCTAACCCATTAATTCTTAATCTTTCATCCTCAGCAATCCCTGATAATTCTCCGAGGCGTCTGAAAAGAAGATGGCCACGAGACCTACTAATTAAAATTAATGTACATCCAGTGGGTGGTTCCTTCCCAAGATTTTGAAGTGTATATGAAACATACAACTTATTTACTTATTGTTTTTTTTATTTGTACAGTTGTAAATCACATTAAATAAATAAATTAAAAAAAAAAAAGATTTTTTTTCACCTGATACTAGATCATTACAAAGATGATATAATAACACACATAGTAATTATATCCATTCGCTTTCAGATGGACACGGGAGGTAGCGGATACAGAGCGAATACGGCCCTAAAGCTCCAGATCAAGGGCTGAAGTAGCGTTATGGTTTTATAACCCTCCCATTGAGATAAATTCCTGAAGGTTAATGCTAGGCCTCTGGATACATTTTAGCCTCAGATCACGTCCGAGGGTTGAATAGCCTTGAATTATAGTTGGGGCCCTCTTATTAGCAACTCAATATTGAAATGAGCGCCCCCCCCCCAACCTAAATCACGTATTCCTCCCTCAGCCCCGAGGAAAAAGTTACAGCCATCGTCTCTTCCACTTGAAAGTGAAACTCTTTTAGAACAGTTAGCGATTTATCACACTTCATAAAGGGGAATTTAAAAGTTCCCTGCTACCCTATAATAAGGGCTATTTCACGGAAATATTCCCCCCGCAGTCTCCATTATTTAGCGAAAAAAAAAAAAAGTTTCCCTCTAAGAGTTCTTTTGTCTTAGAAGACAAAAGAAAAATAAATTCTTAAAATGATGAATTCTCTCAAGTTTCTATTTAAAAGAACACCTCGGATATTAATTTACTAAAGCGATATCACGAAAATGTTTATTTATTCATGAGCCTCTTATCCATAAATTTACTCTTTTTTTAAAGTGTTAAAATATGCTTCAAATTATTATAACACAATATATATCATTTATGTAATATATATATATATATTATTTATAATCAATGATAAGGTATTACCTACAACAAAGACATGAATAGAAAATTCAGAATTTTATAGTACGTTACACATATCAACTATAGCAACAAAAATATTAGCAGTTTATGAAATTATATGTTTCCCTGCCGGATCGGCCCTGCTAAAAACCCCCGGAGAACGACGGTCCTATATTACTTTTGTAATATTAGTTTAAAATGGGAAGAGGAGACTTTAAGATAGTGAAATCAAGCAATATTTAAAAAGCTCCTGAAATTGAAAAACGTTATAAAACCCTCCATTCCCGCCCTCCGTGGTAGATTTACTTATCTGTTTTTTCAAACAGAATATTATAATGAGGTGTAGATAGTTACCGTAGATTAATGATTGGAGAAGTTTGTCGGGGGGTGCGGTCAGCAAAGAACAACATAAATAAACAAAACCATATTTATTTATTTTATGCCGACGTTTCGACCTGAGTTTCAGGTTTTCATCAGGGCTATAGAATATTATAGCGAGTAGGTTGTTCGATGCACGACATGTCACAATCTCACTAGAGGAGATCATAACACAAAAAAGAAAGGCAATCCCTATATCACATAATAGCTTAAAACTGGAAGAGGAAATTTTAAGATAGTTAAATCGAGCAATATTTAAAAAGCGCAAAAAATTGAAAAATGGCATAATTAGATGAAATATTTATTGCATCGTAAACTAGCCAACATAAAAAAAAAAATCTAATTATTATACTTTTTTTTAAAATTATTTTATTGTTCAGGAAGCTTCTACTTTGTATTCAAATAGACAAAAATATATGATATTGGAAAGTCGATTATTTTACATTAAAAACGTTATATAGCTTTGATATGTTTTAGGTGAGTACATAGTGAAAAAATGTAAGTTTTCAACATCTTATCTACTGTTGTCCTTATATCTCCCCATGTTGCAGAATATATAATCCTGGAACTCTCTGGGAATCATCAAACATCACACGCATTCATTATTTTTCAAGTATTCAAAAATTGAGGTGAAATAACTTAATTTTCTCTCCTCTTGAGCTTTTGAACTAGAGGTTTTTATCATTTCAACTTTCGTTCATAATTCCAAGTTAGTCACTTGTACAAGATGAGGTCTTAAATATTAGATCTGTTGTAGTTAGAAAATAATTAACATTGGTATATTACATTTTTATCAATAGGGACAAAATGAAATATTGCATTTTCTAAAGGCGGAATGAAAAATCTTTAAGTAACGAAATCGATATTTGTTGGCGGGAGTTCTGTGGGCGAGTTACAATTAAAGCGAAAACTTTTTCTGTTTAGCCCGGAACGGCGGGTGGGGGCCGCCTGCTATTGACAGAACACAATACAGCCCCAATTTCATTACATTTCTGTCCCCCCAGCGGGATCTGAGGTTAAAAATCAATCTAATTTCTTGCAGGGGCCGGGGCACCACAACGGGATCCCGAGCAAATAAAACTTTATTCTGGCAGCTGATCGATCATGGTGACCAATCGGTGAGATTATGGAAGCCGTGTAGGATGTGCTAGCTACATCCGGCCATCGGCGATTTAACATTTATCGATGGTTTGGGGTACGTGTAAGCGATCACGTGATTAATTGAGCGTTCCCAGAAAGCAGTTAGTCGTACATGTCAATATCATTACCATACCACATGACAAAACAATTTATAATTGGCCTAGCGCAGTGTTCGGCATATATAGCAACCGTTTCTCAAAAGAAAATTAATAATAAATGAAAGTCGGGGAATAAAATATAATAGCTATAATAATAATAATAATAATAATAATGTGAACCACAAGTAACAATTCTACAAAAAGGTGATTTAAGGGTATCCATTTTATAAGTCTGGGTGGACCAGGAGAGGTCCAGAACCCCCAGGGTTGACATGCATTATCCTTTTTTCATTGATAAAGACAGTCATTGCATTATCTGAGGGAGGGAGAGATGGAGTGAGGGAGAGAGGGAGAGAGGGAGAGAGGGGAGAGAGGGAGGGGAGAGAGAGAGGAGAGAGAGAGGAGAGAGGAGAGAGAGAGGAGAGAGGAAAGAGAGAGGAGAGAGGAGAGAGAGAGGAGAGAGAGAGAGAGAGAGGGGGGGGAGTGAGAGGGGGGGCGTATTTCAAATATTTCGTGAGTGTGACACGATGAGAAACTTCCAGAAATAGGAAATAGTGATTATTACAGAAAAACTTTTAATTATTTACAGGTGTATATTTGAACATCGTCCTCCTTAACTTATGAATCATTTCCAACTTTATATTGGGTCAATTCACATGAAATAACAGTTTTCACAGGAAAGATTATTTAGAAAAAGAACTTTATGAAATCAAAAAATTTTTATTCAAAATACATCTTCTCCAACGTGTTATCAACTATGCAATTTCAGAACGGAAAAATTCTGGATTTTGTGAAGAAATGATGTCAGGGAATGCGTTTTTGGTCTGAAAATCATTTTCGAAAATTAACTTTAAGGAATTCGTTCAAATTTCTGAGCAGATAGAAATTATTCTCATCAATAAGGTAGATATGGAAGGACTTCGTAACACAGCTCGTTTGGTTTCTTCACTAGGGGTATTCATGATCTTTAGTTTAACAAGTTAAACGGAAAAACTTAAGTTAAATGGAGAAATATTTCCTTCTTTTAGCATGCTAAAACGATATAACATGGTTGAAAGCCTGTTAAATGGAGAATGACGTCACGCATCAGCCCAGCTTAGCTCCTTACCTTTTTGTTTGTTGTGCTAGGTTACTTGCGTGTAGTTTTTTTTTTTTTGTTAGTATTGTTTTGGATGTTTTTATAACTAATAAAGCAATAGCTGATAATAATAATGTGATGACAGTAGTAAATTAGCTCATCTTGATTATTTTCCTCTCAAGTCAGAAGATAAAGAAGACACTCACTAGCCAAACTTTTACTCAACTTCACTTTTTGCTGAATTTAGCCATGTTGTAATAAATTACTTATAAGTAACCGATAACATGAAGTTTTTGAAGGAAAGGTTATCAGAAAACCCCCTTGGATCTGTTATGCATTTAACATGACTCTAAATAAGGCTGCTCACAATCCTATACTTATAACATTTAACATCGTAAAACATTTTACATTTAACACATAATTAATACCTCTACTGTCTGTCGTGAACATGAGGTCTTGCGTCATCGTGTGAGAGTATAGGTTCCTTCCGATTAGCCAATCCAAGTTGTTTTGTGCCACCACACAGAAACAAATATTTTTTTTTAATTTATATTCGGTTTTGGCATGTGTCTCGGTCTGTCGTCAATATTTAACCACTGACTTTCCTGACGTCTGTTGTTGTATACAATTCACTTTTCAACACACGTGATTATCCTTTAAGCAGTGAAACGCATAGTAAGCTGCTGCCAATGATTAAGCTCACGAGGTACCCATAGATCTATCTACCTATAGTTTTTTATTTTTTTTATATATTAAGGCACTTCGGCGTCATTTCCAAAATCTTTATTAGACATTATTTCCTTGATATCTGAGATTTTTATTAGTCCTTATCGCATTAATTTCCGAATTTTGTCTTAATTTCAGAATTTAAATGTTTAACTATTGAAAAATGGGAACTTGTGATAAAATGTTAAATTTTATGTTAAAGTTTTTGAGTGATTCATAAATTCAAAAAGTTTATTTACATTCAGTTTGTTATCCTGCAAAATCGAATGGAGGTCTCCTTGTGATATATACAAAAATTTGAGGGATTTGTATCCTTGGCATTCATGTGTTTCACCGTCGTGTTTCGCAAGTCTAGCATACAGGTGGAGAATTGCGCGCCATAATATAACCCTGGGTCAGGCGGGTATGACCTATTCGAAGGCGCATCAAAATCACCTCCTCTCTGCGGATATTTCTGGTAGATAATATCCATGGGGATAGTACAAGAGCCCGGAAGAAAAAAAGGCAGTTATCTCACCCCAATTTTTTATTACTGTAATGAAAACTATGTATAATTAGAAGCCAAAATTGATGAGTCTGCCAAGTATAGGTAGGGGGAATAAAAAGTAGCGGCTGTTTAAAATATTTTTAAAAAAACACTAATTTTTCATTCGGAGCTCTACATCTTAAAAACTAGAAAGTCTAAGAGAACATCATTTAAAGAAGAGTAAATTTGCTGAAATATTAGGCCTAAAAGAGCTATTTACCTCCAATAGTTCTCGAGATATAGCTTTTTAAAAAGCAAAATTATCTTTGTAGTAGTTTTTATGATATTTGACAAAATTAACTCACAAAATGCTAAATCCTAGTTGTTCGTATAAAATGTTAGATTTTTGAAAAAAAATATATCTCTAGATCCATAAGATGCACATATGTCAGCCAACACTCAAAATAAAGGAAATTTAACTTACTATAAAGTAGTTTATGATACTTATCTTCGTAGGGGTAGTAGTTTTTATGATATTCACATATGAATATGAATTTTCCAAATGAAAATTTGTCCGAACAACAATAAATCAATTTATTTTAGAAAATTTCGTGTGAACTATTACTCCTACGATGAAAAACATCAGAAAATACTTTATAGCTCACTAAACTAGCTTTAATTTGAGTGCTAATACACATCTGTACGTCAAATTGTTTTTGAAATATAAATTTTTTTAAATAAATTCACTAACTATTGATCTTTCAGTACGTCCCATACAACATATTTGTGATATGTTGCTTTTTAAAAAGCTATATCTCGAAAACTATTGATTATAAATAACTCTATTAGGTCTCATATTTTAGCAAATTTGCTCTTCTTTAAATGATGTTCTCTAAGGTTTTCTTGTGTTATTCCTACTTTTTAAGATATAGAGCTCCGAATGAAAAATTAGTTTTTTTATCGCTTTAAAACAGTCGCCATTTTTTAATCCCGCTACCTATACTTGGCAGACTCAATTTTAACTATTAATTATAAATAGTTTTCATTAAAGTAATCAAAAATTAGGGAGATAACTGCCTTTTTTCTGCTCTTGGGCTCTTGTACTAGGAGACGTCACTTCTGATTTCCTGTTATTTATTATCAGTAACATTTGTCCATATTTGAATACATTTTAATTTAATGCTCTGTTTAATGATGCTTAATCTTTCTTCCCCGATCAGGTGGTTCGTTACCGGATATTCCACAGTGCCCAAGCACTTCGGGACCCAAGCGAAGAACACAGAAACACCGTTTCTGTTGGTGGGTTTGTTGAGAAAATATTTTTTAAACTGTGTAGAACTGACAATGAATCTGTACAGATGACCTGTATTTTTGGGGGATGAAAAACATTTAAACTCTAGTATATTGCAACCATTTCAGAAGTAGTGGTCTTCCTCTGGGCTGTTACCCAAATCTACGTCACCAATTAAAGTTTTTAAACCACTGGGGAAAGATGTGTTCGTTACAAAATACTGTCTTGAATGCCATGGTAATCTTACTTGATTCAGCTATCGAGTGTCCATATTTAAACTCATAAAAAAAATATTACTGGACAACTGCGTGTTTCCATAGTCATATTTAATAAATTGGGATGAAAGTAAATATTATCAAAAAATATATGATGAAAATAACAGCTTATAAAGCTAGTGAATAACAGTCAACTTTGAATTTCTGAATTAATAAAAACGGACGTTTCATGTGAAATGACAAAATTCTTCTCTGAGACCCCATGCTTTGAAATGCTCAATATTCCCATCTGGGGGGAGAACTGTACACCTTTGATCTGCCAATATCTCAGATGACCCCTCCGGGATATACGAGTTAGATGGAGGAAGGATGGGATGATTCGATGAGAGCGTGATCGTTTAAACGACCATTGAACCAGTGTGCGGTTGTCGGAACCGTATTAGCCCGGCCGGGGGTCGTTCAAAGCACGGCTCAGCACAGAGCACGAGCCATTAATTATGTAACTCGAACCGAGGATTAAACCAAGTTAACATGAGATCGCTGGCCCAACTCGATTAGCCAACTCCGCGGGGGTCCCGGCTTGGGGTTGAGTACAATTGAGCGGGGGGCGGTACCGAGTAATATTAATCAAATTAACAATCTGGCGAAACTAATTGAATTCGGTACACCCCTAAACATAATTCGTTGTTAGAAGGTAATTCTTACCCAAAGGTTTAACGCAAGAAGATCGAATACCTGTGAAACAAGAGAGAAATGGTATATTTAGCTATGCTGCCAAAATATCAATCATGCAGGATGTAATATACACAGTGAAAAAATTAATTAATAGAGACACAATAAAATATTCTCTTTATATTATGCTAGCAGACCTGGCAATATTCGCAAATACTAGATTTATGGATCTACATCAGATTAATTGTTAATTGTGATTAATATAGTTGAAATTTTGATAAAATATTAAATATTTAATATTCGATTAAAGATTAAATTAATCGATTTATATCTATTTCATTTAAAGTTGTAAAAACACTATATAATAAAAATATATGGTAAAAAAAAAATAACTTCAACACGACTTAATCAGTCTACAAACAGGTTTAAGACTCAAAAGACTGCTCCAAAGG
>NW_027112830.1:462458-462896 GCF_000696795.3 Halyomorpha halys | reverse complement strand
ATAACTAGTGGAGAGTTCCTCAGCCTACACTGGCTCATTACCAGTGACGCAGAGGGCTGCACTGGGATCACGAAGAGCCCTGATTTACCTCTCATGCGTGGGGGATAGAGTGGGATCTGGGATCATGTGCCAAAGAAGTAGCTTGTACAATAGTGGAAAGGATTGGGATTGCAGGTGACACATATAAGGGGGCCAATCCCGTCTAAGATACAAATGCCCAGTGTAAAGTTCTTTTACTATTCTTTGTGAGATAAAAAATTAGACTATTTTATCTATATTATTATATAAAGGTACATGAAAAGCCACAAGTAGTATAAGATTACTGTATAAAAAAATTACTACTAGTGCATATTCATATTCCAAAAAACAAAAATTAAATTCATATCGAACTAATGCATTACAAACATCTATTGAAGAATGGTGTAAAAACTGGAGAAT
>NW_027112830.1:444193-461928 GCF_000696795.3 Halyomorpha halys | reverse complement strand
GGGACCTTCTAGTTTAAATTAATGTTTGAAGTACCACCAATGGGTGGTTCCTTCCCAAGATTTTCAAGTGTATATGAAACATACTACATATTTACCTGTTGTATTATTTTGTACAGTTGTAAATTACAATAAATAAATAATAAAAAAATTCATATCGATACATGAGAGCCGAGGGAGATGGAAATAAGTCGAAGGATGCCAAGTAATTTGACAGTCAATTGAGAACTGTGACAGTCTAGTTGTTACCTGATTTAGACTCACGAGAGCACCTCCTCACATGACAGCTTGACAGTGACGTACGGACGTTGGACATTGACTGAAGACTAGTCGAATTGATGTTGTCTATTATGATGAACGGTGACAGCACTTATGCTAAATTCGGATAACATTTCAATATCAGATATTTATATAATATATATTAATTGAATGTTATTTTTAAAAATATCTCAATAAATGAACAAACAAGGAGTCAAACATATACATAAATATTTACACGACCGTTCTGCGCCCTTGGAGAGTAAGGGGGTCTGAAAAATTATTCTAGAATTTCTATAAAATTACTTATTGTTTTAAAACACTTAAAAAAAACTAAACATTAATTTGAAAATAAAAATTATTTAATGGTTAATTTTGTGCCCCTTGGGACATATTTCACCACTACCTACTGACGGACCTGTATATTATTAGGAACTTGGATTTTAAAATAAGTTCGTGGCATTTTTACTGATGAATTCAATAAAAACTTCAGATTCTTGTAAATATGTTTAATCAATTATATATGAACCATTTTAATCTATTACATGATGTCATCTTCTAGGTAATTTTTTAATTCCGTCCTCCCAGAACTTCTCCGATTTTTGCGCAATGAACTCCTCTATGTGCTTTTTGCAGCCATCGAGAGAATTAAAGTGTTTCCCATTAAGAGAGTTTTGAAGGGCCTGAAATAAGTGAAAATATGTTGGGGCAAGGTCTGGTGAATAGGGTGGGTGGGGGATCGTAATGGAAAACTATGCCTTTGCGATTATGACACACAAATGGTTTGAGGTACTTCTATGAGATATGGTAAGTGTTTCTGCGATATCCCGTGTCGTAGAGTGAGGGTTGTCTGTGACCAATGCTTGAATTTGCCCATCAACAGTTGAAGGACGACCCGAGCGCTTTGCGTCTTCCAAGTCAAAATTTCCCGTTCTGAACCGAGCAAACCACTTGCTTTGCTGCATGGTGTTTTCTTCTATGGCATCATTGCCATACACACTGCAAATTTTGTTAACCGTCTGTAAAGCGGATTTTCCTATTCGGAAATAAAAAATCATTAAATGGCGAAAATGAATTTTTTTCTCTTCCATTTTGAGCAAGCAAAATACCACTTAAAGATAAGGAAACTGATGCATAAAAGGACTTTAACTAATCCTTTCTTAGAATATGTAAACATTATTGACCAAGTAAACTTGATTTTATAAACACAGAGAGGATTAAATTAAAATATTGAAAAACGGTACGAACTTATTTCACAACCCAATAGATCAGCAGAACATTTTAGTACAGGAAGTTTTCTATCTGACTGTATACAAAGTATACATACAAAATAAAACACAATAAACTTCAGACTCTGCCCTAAAACTCATTTTTTTTAAAAATAGTTTTTAGAGCCCATAACCTGTTTACGATTGTGTGATCTGTTCTATAAGTTGATGCATAAATTACTAACTATTAGTCCTACGAAAATAAATGTCATAAACTACTTTATAGCTCATTAAACTACCTTTAATTTGGGCGCTATTAGACTGTACGTCAAATGGTTTTTCAGATATAGATTTTTTAAAATAAATTCACAAACTACTGATCTTTCAGTCCATTCTGTACATTTTTATTTATTTTTATAAAATGTCTATATCTCGAGAACTATTGAACGTAAATAGCTCTATTAGGGCTTGCATTTTAGCAATTTACTCTACTTTAAATGATGCTCTCTTAGGTTTTCTAGTATTGTTAATTATTTTTAACGTTTTGAAACAGCCACCATTTTTTATTCCCCCTGCCTATACTTGGCAGACTCATCAATTTTGACTAGTAATTATACCTAGTTTTCAATTATGTAATCAAAAATTGGGGTGAAATAACTGCCTTTTTTCTCCTCTTTGGCTCTTGTACTAGGTTTTTCCAAGGCACTCAGTGCGTATTTTTAACTACCTTATTAGTTGTATATCCGTAACAGAGCAATTGATTATATATATATCACTATTTTATTTTCTTCTGTATAAATAATTATTTTAATCTCATATATGTGTAAAATAAATAAAAATGAATTTCTTGCAAAAATTTTATTCTTATAATATTAAAATGTTTTATCATATTTGCCGGAAACAGCTACAACCTAGTGAGAAACACGTTTAAAAATCTAGCGACGGATAAGGATTAGTAATAATAAATTGAATTATTGGTAATGCTTAAATAAAATATTTTAGCATGAATAAAAAAAAACTATTTTTTATTTTATTTTTAGTTAAAACTGTACAATCAGCTTATTGTTAAAAGAATAAGGAAACCTGTTTGGAGAAAGAGAGGCACCTGCCTTAGAAAACACCTTCATGAATTTTTCATTAATGCTTCCGATAACCTCTTTGATAGAATAGTTAAAATGTTTTTAAAAAGTGATAGAACCTGTGAAAGGATGAAGGCTTTTAAAGGCCCTCTCTTCTAGTGCTAGTAGCTGTGCCCTTAAAAAGCCGGCTAAAAGCAAACACTAACAATAAGGGCTCTATTGTAAAGATGTTTCTAGTTTATTGGCAATCCAACGAGAAATTAGAGAATTAAAAAAAAAAATGTTTGGTACTTTCATCAACATTTAATCTCTTTTATATGAGTTAAGTGCATGCTACATTGTCTGTGATCCGGTTTCAATTGTACAAATGTTTGGTCTTACTAATTGCTACTTGAGATACTTATGGTTTTTAGAATCTTCAAATAATTTCCTAAAACATATATATGTTTTATTCTTTTTTTTTTAAGTTAACTGCATGATACATGCATTATACAGAGAAAAAAGCTTTAATTAGCCATGCTACCCTAACATTGTACATGGCTTCCTACATTACATAGCATACCAATCAATCCACAATCGGACATATATACAATACATATATTTAAATGATATAACAAAACAAAATATTGTTGTTGTTTTTCCTACAGTTTCCTTTTACAATTAATAGTCTACATACTAAATACAAATATTTTAATTTCTTTTTTCATTTCACTATTTCGTTTTATTCCATTTAATTGCCAAATTTATTCACTCTGTAAGATCCTCTCCAATATCAAACCTTAGACAGCAATATCAAATCAAACCAAAGAAATAATAGTAACAGTAGTAGACAAGTTTACAGAAAAAAAAAAAATAAATACATTTGAAAAAACAAACTAATATATAGATTTAAAAAAAAAAGAAAGTTGTTAAAAGAAATACTTGAATGAATAAATAAGTTAAAACACAAATCGGCTGGTCTACAAACTAATAATAAAAAAAAAATAAAACAATGAATAATCTCCGAGCTAATTCCCATGCAGGTGATAATGTATGATCCCCATGGAGTCCAAAATAATATTTTTCGCCAAGATCACAATATCCCCGATTTTAACACTTAAGAAGCTCCTTATTCCATCTGGTATTGTTCCACGAGATTCAAACCTGAAGCCTCTCACAGTGAACTCTCTCTCCGAAGGTCTCGCGGAATTTTTCTTATTTTATATATTTCCTTCACTCCATCAACCTGATCGAGATCATTACTCTAAAATCTCACCAGAGCAGTGCCTTCAATTTTACAGAATGCGACAATATCGGCGTATCCTACGGATCCGTCGGTGTCAACGCAATAAACCTCATCAAAGCAGGTGAAGTCTCTTTTTCTAAGGAACTTCATCAATTCTTCTTTGACCCTGTGGTGCCGGCGTGTTATAAGGAGGGAGTTGTTGGGGCATTTTTCCAGTACATGAGCTGGTGTTTCAGACTCTACCGTATTTGCGACTTACCAACTTTTACTTGCTGTCCAGTGGATCCTGGGACTCTACGCATGGGTGCATAGTTGATATTTAGTTTCAGGCGTTCTATTCTCACCCCGAGAGTACCTGCTTCTCACATACATATCTATTAGCTTTCGGGGTCTCTTAGAAATGGCGAACACCAATACCCTGCCACCTGCAATTGGCCCATTCTTCGAAAGCATTATCACGCAAGGACTACCGTAGAGCTCTCAAACTTTAGTAGACCTGATTCACACCCAATCAATTTTCAGCACCCCCAAAAACATATAGAACACTCCCCATAAGTTAGAAATTAGAAATGTTAGAATAAATCGATTCGCAGTCGCGCGATCATTTTTAGAAATCCTGATTATGAAAGGACTCTAATATGTTGAAATATAATTATAATTGTGCACATGAAAGTTTTTCCGAATAACTATAATCAATTTAGTTTGTCAAATATCATGAAAACTATTACTCCTGTGCATATCAGTGTTAGATACCACATTATAGCACATTGAATGAGCTTTAATTGTAGTGCTAATAGACACCTGTACATCGAATGATTTGTGAGATATAGATTTCTTAAAACAAAATCACTAACTGAAATCTTGACCGAATGACTATAAATCAATTCAGCTACGATGTTTAACGCCACTTTATAGTTCATTAAACTAGCTTTAAATTTCATTTGCTAAACCTTTATTCATATGTGAATATCATAAAGACGAATGACTAGCCCTACGATCCGTGTCTTAATCTACTTCATAAGTTAAATAACCTTTATTTTGAGTGCTAGTAGACATTTTTACGTATAATGGTTTTTGAGATATAGATTTCTCAAAATATAGTTGCTAACTTCTGATTTTTTATGAAATGTTGGTTTTTAAAAAGCTATATGTCAGGAACTATTGAACTTAAATAGCTCTATATGAAAAGTAAATATAAGTTCTGCCATGCTATTACTAAATGGTTTACGCCATATTAGTTTAGGAACCTAAAACTCTATCATAAATTTAACTAGTTATAAATATATATTTTTTTAAATTAATTTAATGTGATTTACATCTGTACAAGTAATCAATACAATAAGTAGATATGTTGTATGTTTCATTTACATTTGAAAATCTTGGGAAGGAACCACCCTACCACCAACGCATATCTATTTTGGGCCAAATCTGCAACGAATGGGATGTTTAGGTCTTTACTTATAAATATAAATTCTAAATAAAATAAATCATAAATTTAAACTGGCTATTATACCTAGTATTTATCTAGCGAACTATTGAACGTAAATAGATCTTTAGGGCTCATATTTTATAAAATTTACTTTAGTTTTAATGATGTTCTATTAGGTTTTCTGGTTTTGTAGTATTTAAAGTTACAGAGCTCTGAATGAAGAATTAATTTGTTTTAACGTTTTAAAACAGCCGTTATTTTTTATTCTCCCTAACTGTGTTTGGGAGACTTATCAATTTTGACTAGTAATAAAAGTGTTTATACATATTTTTCATTAAAGTAATAAAACATTGGGGTAAAAAAACTACCTTTTTTTCTCCTGTTCTGCTCTGGCACTATTACGAAGTACTACACCTCTGATCTCCCATAGGTTATATTAGTATATATTTAATTATATCTGTGTGTGTGTGTGTGTGTGTGTGTGTGTGTGTGTGTGTGCGTGCGTGCGTGCGTGCGTGCGTGCGTGCGTGCGTGCGTGTGTGTATAGAGAGAGAAATATAATTGTTCTATTTCAGGACTAATTTCATCTTCATGTAGGGCAGTAAGGGAAAGTTCTACGATGCGCGGACCACTCCATATTTTTTCTTGTATTTATCTGACAAAAGCTATGTAAAGAAGTGTTAATTTAATTAGAAGATCCTCAACAAGGGATGAGACCAATAGAGGAGAATCCAATGACAGAAACAGCTGGGGCTGAGGTCGGAAATGGGCTTGGAGTGGGGGGGGGGGGTGTAATGAATTAAATGCGGCTTTAATTCCGCCCAGAGCGGAGTAGAGAGCGCCCTCACCTTCGATTTATACCTCCAATTATCGGCAAGCCTTCACAAATGCACATCTTGCCCCCTGGTAATTGTTTGCATTAGCTTGGTCATATGTAAGGCGCCCCTCCTTCCAATTGCTCTGTCACTCTAATTGTTATCAATTACGTTCGGACGACCTAAATGTCTTGGAGTACAAATATCTCCCTCAGTGCTAGTAGAGGAATCCTTCGATACAAACCAACCTCTTCAGACAACCTGATTTTGATCTATTATTATATTAATTAGAAAGTAACGCGTTACATGACTCAGAGTTACAATATAACCAAATTATCAAAAAACGTACATATCAAAAAAATTAATAGACAGAACAATTAACTTAACAGACAATATATACATGGAACAGACCAATACTGGAGTATACAATATGTTAATAGACAATCTTTACCCTAAAAGATTAATTAATATAATATGGTACAATAGAAAATAGAACATTAAAGAAAACAAAGCAAAATAAAACAGAAAAAAATACCAATTTAGAAAAGAATTACTGAATTTTATAAAGGAGTAAACAAAAAGGTTACAATAAATGATAATAGTGAAAAAGGGCAAGACAAAACATTGAATAATGACATTAATTAAAAATTCTTTAATACATACGAGGCCTGACATAAAATAAAAAGAACATTGACAGAATAGGGTTATATAAATATTAGAACTGGTTAGTACAATAACAATAAGTTGCAAAGCAAACTGTTCAACATGAAAAACAATATAAATAATATGGAAAAATTAATTGCAGTATACAAGATAGATTGTAGAAATATATATTAGTAAAACATAAAACTAGAAATCAGAACTAAGAAAATACAAATAATTGTAAAAATGTTAAAAATATAAATTGCACTGGCTTATCACAGCATAACATTAAATCATATATTCAACTTCGAAAATCCCACAAAAATATAACACAAATCACGAAAAGAAGATGGTTTCTGGAAGCAATCCATATAACTCAAAACATTAAAGACACTGTAAACTATAAAACTGACCTAAACATTTAAATACACACTACGCCGACATTATAAATAGATTAACTATATAAACATAAAAAATCAGAGGAAATAAGTGAGAATAAAGTAGTCAAGTTTAGAAAGTTTAATTTAAATTACACAATAGATAAAGTGGGACATGTGAAAAGAGAGGTCACAAAACATCACACTGGACATGAGATAAGGTCCAAAGAGGTAGTATAGAATATAGAGCAGTGATTGTGCTACACAGAGAGAAGAATGCACCAATCGTGAAGGATGATGTATTAAACAATTAAACAGTGTGAAGCAATTTTCAACCATGTTTTAATAGATAACATGATTTGAATAGTGAAATTGAAAGTGTGACAAATATGAAGTAAATATAATTATATGAAATACAAATACACATATATGACATCGATGAGAATTGTTGTTAAAGTGAATTATTATTTGTAGGATTATTAAGGCGCATGAATATGGGACAATTGTAGCGAAACGTTGTATAACTATGAAGAAAATATGGAATAGTTTATAATCATCTTTGAAAGATTTTTAACCTCAAAAATTTATAGATATTCAGTTATCAAACTTCATAAAAAGATAATTCAGAACAGTCATCGATATTTTAAGGGATCTTCGTAAGGGCAGTCTTGTCAAATGAATTGATACGCTGGTTGCATATACAGTGAAATCTCGATAATCCATACTGGTACAACACCCCAATGGAAAAAAATAAGCATCTATTTCATCCCAATTTTTTATTACTTTAATGAAAACTATGTATAATTACTAGTCAAAATTGATGAGTCTGCCAAGTATAGGTAGGGGGAATAAAAAATGGCGGCTGTTTCAAAACTTTTTTTTTTTTTAATAATTTATTTATTGATATTTACAACTGTATATATATGTACACATCAAGTAAATTTGCTGTAAGTGATATTATGACACGATAAAAACATTTGGAGAATCTACCCATTGATAGAACTCCAAAAACATTTCTAAAGGACATTTTGGAGGAGCCTCTCCTGTTATGAGGTGGATGTGTGTCAGTCGGGTATGTCCTATTCTGAGTCGGGTGATCACTACTTCTTTACGGCGTCTACTTCGGGTTGATGTAATCCATGACTTCACATCTTTCTTTATCGATTCCAACTTACTGGGTGAACTTTCATCCCACATTGCTTGCCATCTTTTATTTATATATTCTTTTAAAGGAAAAAATCATTTAAAAGCATAAGTAATATTGTTTTTTCTTATCCTTCAGAAAGAGAAAAATCGATTGGAATATAATCTTAATGTCTCTTTCTTAGTGTCTCTGCTTTCTAATGGTGACTCCCAATTAGATGAATTTTCATTACTCCCACCTCTTACCAACACAAAATTTGATTGGACAAAGTCTTCCCCTTCCAGTTTAGCATCCCCTTCATATACTTCTTTTTATTTAAACATTTATTTTCCAGCGGTCCCGAAGAATGAATCTTGACACTCCCACCTTGGTTAGTACGCGGCGGCAACCTAAGTAGCCGTTAGAGGTTGGCAAAAAGGACCACTAGGCCCGCTTGCCGGACTTGTTCCCCCCACTAAATATCAGTACCAGTACCAGTAATAGTCTTCTGCTTAATTCTTCCTATTTTGTAAGGAGTTAGTTTTAATGTTTATGTTATATTATATTTTACAATTAAAAGTAAATCATTAAGAGTTAATTCGATGTATAATTATGAGAGATAGTTGACCGTGGATGATAAATGAGGAGAAGATGGTTGGGGGTGCGGTCAATGAAAAACACAAATAAGTATGATTAACTTATTTTAATGTGCCAACGTTTCGGCTAAAGTTTCTAGCCTTCTTCAGGGCTAAAAACAAAACAAGATAACAACCACAGTAAGTATAGAAAAATAAAAAAATATAAAAAGAAAGTATAAACAGAATAATTTTACACATACAATGAATAATTTTACAAAACAGAATTAATAAAATGAAGTGATGAGAGAAGCGGGAAATAAATAATAATAATAATTCGATGTAGTGTTTGTTAACTTACGTATTACAACAGTACTCTATGAAACGATACAGAGTTGTGTAGAAGTCTACTAGAAGTAGCTACTAATTGGTAGCACCCCAATAGCATTTCTACACAAGATGCCCTCTAGGCTTTATTGTGTTGAAAGATATTAGAAAAAAAAATCTGCCGCTTATATCACCTACCCTAGGCAGTTGAGGAAGTAACAGGAGTATTATGTCCCGGAAGGAAGGGCCATATAGAGAAGAACACTTCCAAAGAGGCCTTAAAGATATTGTCCGGGGCTTTACTGCGTCCGGAGCTATTTCACTTCCGTGTAGTTTGCCACGTGATTTAGTGATAATGGCACTTCAGTTGCGGAGGACACATCCTTAGGACATTTGGTTACCAAAGCAGCTCATACTGATTATACCGTTCCATCAGCTGCTCAGTCAAGTTAAAAAATATAGCTCAAGTTAGCAGAGCAGCCCCCCCTCCCCACCCCCCCAACACGTGCAGTTTGGAATAATTTATATCGGCGGTGGCAGTTTGGAGGGTCCAGGTCCTCCATAAAGCACCCGCTTCCAGTAATACAATTCCTCAACTACAAGCTATTTACTCGATTCCATACGAGGGTTGTTTTCGATTAGCAGTTCGTAGGGCCTGAAATAGATCGATAACCGAAAACAAACGTGTGAAAATCGATTCATTGTGAATGATTCTCGTAAAGGAATACAGCAGAACCCCGGTTATAGGCCCTTGTCAGGACCACTAAAACGGAAGAGCTTGTCAGTTCGGAGAGTACGAAGGAAAAAACTCTAATATTTTTTAAATAACACTTTAAATATTAAGTAATTACGTTGTAGTGATAAAATACAACGATACAAAAGTATCACTTCAGTTTTACAGTTCAGATTTATCTATCCGTTACCTTATATTAACCCTGGATTTACCAAAAACGTAGTTTTTGTTGTTGTCTGGGGCTTTAGGGCGTAAAACCCTGAGGTCATCAACGCCCATGTTTCGCGCTTTATAATTCTATTTCATTTATATTTATAACTCTATTTCACTTTAAATAATTACGAAAAAAATTTAAATAGTTACTTCCTATGGAATTTTTTAGTACGTATAACAAATTTTCTGGTTTAAATCTTATTCAAAAGGCTATTCCTTTTTAAGAAAACCATTTCCACGTTCTTCTGGTCATCATTCAGAGCATCCGATTCACTCGGTCCCACTCCCAGTCTATTCATATCTAAGTTCATGGAATATAAATGACATTCTTCAAATATGTGACTGATCGTAAGTACACTGTTGCTGTATTGACATTTTGGCGGTGGCTGCTTACTGATCAGGTATATATGAGTTAAACTTGCATGACCTATTCTCAATCTGGCAATAGCTACCTCCTCCCTGCGATTGGAACGGTTTGATGTGGTCCATGGTTTAATGTTTTTTTTTAATAGTTTTTAATTTTCTTGACAGGCTTTCATTTCACATGGCTTGCCAGCATTGGATATTTCATTTATTTATAATCATTAAATTTCTTTCTTGAGACTGGCAATTTTTTACTAAATAATTAAAAAACACTATCCAAATTATAGTCTCAAAACATTTATTTCATTTACACGTCCAACGTTTCGGCCAATTCGGCCATCTTCAGGGACAATCTTAATTTACTATGAGACATATCATTTAACCCTTTAAAAAAAAAAAAACTCCATACAGGCTATTCTGCCCAGGTCAAAACATTTATATCTAATATGTCAAAAATACATTAAAAGTCACAGTCAAATTATTTCTCTTTTACCACTCTTTATACAATTTTAAATTGTAAAATGTTATTGTAAAATACAATAAAATTGTATAAAGAGTGGTAAAAGAGAAATAATTTGACTGTGACTTTTAATGTATTTTTGACATATTAGATATAAATGTTTTGACCTGGGCAGAATAGCCTGTATGGAGTTTTTTTTTTTTTTAAAAAAGGGTTAAATGATATGTCTCATAGTAAATTAAGATTGTCCCTGAAGATGGCCGAATTGGCCGAAACGTTGGACGTGTAAATGAAATAAATGTTTTGAGACTATAATTTGGATAGTGTTTTTTAATTATTTAGTAATAGATATTTCATTTTAATAAGAATACATTTGTTGTACTCGAAAGAAGTAGAATTTGTTTTGAAATCCCCTGGAATTTCTTAAAAATAAATTCAACTTAAGAAATTGTGTACATTTTTATTTTTACAGTAATAGATATTTCATTTTCATCGGAAGGATTATTTTTTGGGATGTCAGAATGGCCGCGCCCTGACCCAAAAACATAATTACGGTACGGTATAGAGTTGGCAAACAAGTCCTTTCGGTTTTTGTATTCGTGTTTTATTTAAAATACGTCACATTTTTCTGATGCAATTAATCCCAACAGAGGATTGTGTATCCTATTTGTAACATGTAAACGGTTATGTCTGTTAACTCTTGTTAAGATTAGGTCAGTGTTGTGTTTGTAATCCAGCTGAGAAGATGGACGGAAATATCATTATAGGCATATTTAGTTTATTACTTTAAAAAAAGAAAGCGACCTGCAGAGGTACATAAAAAAATATGCGGGGTCTATGGGGATAATGCCTTAACAGAGTTTACGTGCCAAAATTGGTTTGCCAAGTTTGGAGCAGGGAATTATCACATGAACAAAGCACCGCGACCAGGTCAGAAATTGAAAGCGTTGATGTTAAGGCGATATTCGATCAAAATCCATCCCAATCAGTGCAAGATACTGCAGAGGTCCTAGATTTATCACATACAAGCGTAGAAAATCAATTGCGGAAGCTTGGCTACGTTTCTAGGCTTGATGTTTTGGTCCCCCACTCTCAGACCGAAGCCAACTAGGCAACACGCATTTCAATTTGCGATTCACTGCGGAAACGATTTATTTCTTAAAAAACTTTTGACAGGGGATGAAAAGTGGATTTTCTACGACAATGTGGTGCGAAAAAATCTTGGAGACCCAGCAACGAACCATCTGGAACCACATCTAAAGCGGGATTGCACCCAAAGAAGATAATACTTTCTGTATGGTACGATTTTAAGGGTGTGATTTTATATAAGCTGTTGCCACAATGTGTATCGAACGATTACACATTATATTGTTCACAATTAACAAAATTGGATGAATCGATTCACAGAAAACGCCAAGAACTGGCAAATCGAATGGGTGTCGTCTTCCATTATGACAACGGAAGGCCCCACACTTCCTTAGTCACCCGCAATAAACCACAGACATACTAAGAACATGGCATTATTCAGCTGTAGGAGAGATGGGATAAGGTAATCGAAAATAATTTACATTAAATTGTAAGTTAAAATAATATGTACAAAATATACTTAGTTTTCTTTCACCAAAAAAACCTTCAGGACTTATTTGCCAACCCTATCTGAGGAGAATATGGCCGGGGTGCGGTCTGTGAAGAACATAAATAATTAAAACTTATTTATCGGTGCCAACGTTTCGGCCAGAGTTTCTAGTTTTCATCAGAGCTAAGAACAAAAAACGTGCTTATTTTAGGTACCCAACTGAACATGTATGAAATCTTTATACAATTATATTAACACATCAATATTTGCAATCTTCATTGGCTCGTATTCAAAACTTATTAATATAATTATTCAGTCCACAGGAGTATCATTTATGTTGTTATATAGCTGGACTGTATATTAATAAATACTAGAGAGGAGGTGCCATATGCCACTAGGATATCTATGTAACCCAGCACCACCTAGAGTATAAGTTGATAATTAGACGCCAAGAGGGCGAACGGGAGTGGGAGTGTGCTCTGGAGAGTGGAATCAGCATTCTATTCTTCCTGGTATCACGGCCAACTAAGTGATGTCTGGTTAAGAAGTCAGCACCGAGTGTGGTAGACGTCGCAGCGCAGAGAATGGCCACCTTTCTCTGTTGAGCAGCAGCAGCACACCATCCATCAGGTGACCCATAACATATTGAGCAGACAGCCAGCACCCAGTAACACAAAATCTTTTCTACCAACCCAAATGGTGACCCTCATCACATCTCACCTATAGACCACTTTTCCCCCATATCAAAATTATTACTTACCAAACTAACCTTATTGTATTATTTTCGGCCTTCCCCTTTTCACCAGTTATTTCATTTTACTTGAATATATTAATTTTTCTCAATATCACTTTTTCTAACTAAACCCCTTCTGATATAATACCTAGACCTGGATCTAATTCCTTCAAAACTTAAAATTTGAGGTCCAGTCAAAACAATAATATGACCATGTTTTCTCTTATCCACTCTCTAAAAACATGTAAATCGTACAATAGATTCCTTTTGTATCACTTTAAGTCAATTTTCTTTCAATTAAATTGCTTACATAAGGCCCATTCATAATAACCCAACCAGCACATTCTAGAGTGATGTAGCGCATTTTACACAAAAGCTATGCTATAACATCCTATAACAAGGAAGTTATAGCATAGCTTTTGGCAAGGTTAACTTCATTGAATATGGATACTGATTCAATAATATTGTACCTTAACTTCCTATTGTATTACTATTTCATAATTGGACGATACTGTAATGATTTATGGTAATAATTTTAACAATATGGCTTTGAAGTTTGAGTAGTATGATGAATTGATTAATATTTGCCTGGATCTGTTATGTTGTCCAGCATTCGTATGTATTTTTTTTCATAATCTTGTTAAGTGTGACAAGATATTATAGCAATGCTATGAAAGAGCAGGTGACAGGAGAGAAGCCGAAATGAGGTGACACCAAACGCAATAAGAGGCGGATGACATTCTCCAGCCTTTGTTATTCCACAGTGGTCCTCCATATTGTTCGGTAGCTAGGTCAGAATGGAATCCCAACTTCCTCCTCAATTATACCAGTATCTCCTCTGTTGCTTTAATTTATCACATCCCGGTATTGCCAATTATATGCAACCCTAACGTTGTGTTCTCCTTCAAAAGCTATGCTATGTTTTTACGACGTTTGTTAACATAATCATTAGACATTTAATTTTAACTTTTTATATTTTAATTTATTTATCAATATTTATAACTGTTTTTAACGCCACAATATATAATTAGTTACCTTTCAAATAGTATTTGAGTTGTATTAATGTTTAATTTAGTTACATTTATTTTTATTTATATTGTTTTAGTTTGATTAAGTCATTTGAGAAGAAAAATGTGTATTTTATTTGTGTTGTTATAATTAAGTAATAGAAACAGTTGCTAAGGGTTGATAATCGTTGCTAAGACGTTGCCTAGCAACGGACCGACGATCTTCGTTTTTAGTGGAGTTCAGGCTAATTAGTGGCCATGATAGCGTCTAAGCAGCCCTGTATGTGTTTATAATTTGGACATTTGAGTGCGTTAACAGACAATAATGTCCGAAACCAGACCTTATCTCAGTTTCGATTTAAATATGATTTTTTATTAATTGGTCGGCACGCCTAATACATTAAAATAACTAGAACCTATCTGCCCTTAATACCTGCTACGAGTTACATTTTACG
The DNA here is from genome assembly GCF_000696795.3 of Halyomorpha halys. NCBI lineage: Eukaryota > Metazoa > Arthropoda > Insecta > Hemiptera > Pentatomidae > Halyomorpha > Halyomorpha halys. The sequence goes on along the minus strand of NW_027112830.1, from coordinate 447,333 downwards.
AGAATAAGACTAACACATAAATTAAAAGGAAAATATAATAAAAAAAACCGGTTACAGGAAACACTTGAATGGATAAATAAGTTTTAAAAAAACAACAAAAAAATAAAAATAAATACAACCGCGTTAATAAACTCCATTAAGGAACTAGATCTTGAAATAAATATGGATAAAACTAAATATATATTTAGCAGTAGAAACGCGAGAAATTTCGGTGATATAGAAATAGGAGGAAATACGTTTGAACAAGTAGATAGGTTTAAGTATTTAGGTTCTACGGTAACTAGAAAAAACGAATTTGATAAGGAAATAAAAGCTAGGTGGAAGGCGGGAGATGCTTGTTATTTTTCAATTTCGAAACTGCTTAGCTCACGCCTCCTATCGAAAAACGTAAAAATTAGAATTTATAAAACTAACATCCTTCCCACTGTTCTTTATGGATGCGAGGCCTCTTACACTAAGGAATGAATAGCGTCTTCAGGTTTTAGAAAATAAATTATTCCGTAAAATATTCGGACCGAAAATAGATAAATTAACGGAAGAATTTTCAAGATTACACAACGCTGAATTAAGGGACTTACACCCGGTAAATATAATTCAAGTTATAGCAGTGCGGTGTATAAGATGAGCGTGTAAGGTTGTAGGGCTTAGTAACGAGCGGATCCCTAAAATGTTAATAATCACTAAACCAACGGGTAAACGTCCGAGGGGTAGACCGAAACGATAGGATTGCTTTAAAACTGATTTAGTAGAATTGGGTTTGGAGAAGCATCACTGGATTTATGGATTTTTTTCCGGTGACCATTGTTCAGTTTATTTGGTCAATTTAAACATTTCAAAAAACTAAAACTAAAATAAACAAAAGATGACTAATGATGAATACAATTAAAAATCACACAAATACACATTTCGGCAGCACTCTTCCTCTGACCTATCGGAGTGGATCAACTTTTCGTCGTATACTTATTTTATATATTTATTTTTATTTTTTTTTTTTTGTAAATTAGTTTAGTTTCTTCTTGATAATTTATTTAGCTTGTTTTATTTGTTTAAGGTGTTTTTTTACTGTTACTTATTTATTATTTTAGTTTAATTTTTTCAAAAAATTGACCACATAAATGTTTATATCTGAACCAGCTAGTAGTTTGTTCTTTTTATAGCCTTCCAACAAAAAGACATATTCGATTTTAGGTGGCTTTAACAACTGTATTAAAGATAAATAAAAGTAAATTTGATGTTAGTTATACAATGACATGATACAGACATGTGGAGAATCTACCCATTGAACACCAATAAGGTTTCTTGAGGCCATCTTCTTCTCAGATGCCTAGGATAATTATCTGATAATTAAGGAGAAGCCAGTTTGGTGAGAAACTTTATTGATTGGTATCTAGTTCTGGCCTAATCCGCAATATATGAAACATTGAAGCCCTAATGGATGATTTCATATATGACAAAGTAAGGAGCATTAAGGATTTTACGAAGAATTTCGGATAGTAAGGATTGGATGCGAAAGGAATTCAAAGGTTTAGTGGAGTCCCAAGACTCAACTCTTTAAGCCTTATTAGAGTCATATGAGTCTCTTGTAATTAGTTGGAAGTTTAGATCATTTGGCGAGTGTCTTGTAATAGTGAGAATCGACGAGTAGTTTCCTATCTTTTCAATCTTGTATGAGGATTCCAAGTCAGTCATTTGTCCAGATGAAAGATCAGCTAGGTAGGAGATCTCTTCGACCGTGATACGTGGCATATTATCAAAAGATACTGATAAGCAGGAAGGGTAAATGTGATTTGGATTTTTTTTTAATTTTCCATTTTTGACGCTATTCTTCAAGGGTTAGAGGATTTGTGACCTAATAGAAGGGTCATTATCATTGAGAGTAGACACTTGCCATCGGCATATAAAATAATTATAATATTTTTATTTGATGGGCAGAAAGTAAGTACCCAGTCACATGTAAGAACTTTTCTTTCAACATTTCTACACAAATGGCGAAAATCACTACTCCATATTCACATCTCATAGTATCAATAGACCAATTTTCCCTCCATATCTAAATTCTTAATTACCCAACTAACATAATTGTATTATTTTCGGCCTCCCCTTCCACCATTTATTTCGTTTTATTTTAGTATATTAGTTTTTCTCAAGATCATTTTCTCTCTGTCTAAATACCTATACTTGGGTCTAATTCTTTCAGAGCTTAAAATTTCAGGAAGGTCCAGTCAAAACACTGAATGTTTTTATAATTCTAACTATTAAAAAAATTAGAAGTCAGGCTGAATGAAAGTAAACACAAAATTATTGTTTGTGTTGATTTCTTTTCTCTAATTTAAATGATCATATTCCTTTCCTACACCGTTCCGATGTAACTTTCCGTGTTCCCAGTTCTACAACTAGTTGTATAAAAAAAAGATGGTCCAGGTGCTGTAAAAAAAATAGTAATTAAATTATTTAATGTGAGCTAACGTTTCGCCCACGTTGAAGGGCTTCATCAAGGCTTAGTGAATGAATATAATCGTCGATCATTCATCAATCATTTTAATCGTCAATTATATTACTTGAATTAATGATAATCAAGCAATAACATCGAATCAGAAATTTTATATTTATACAAGCCTGGGATACATAAAATTCCGTTATTTTTTTTTTGTTTTACCAACCGTGCTGTTGATATTTTATTATATCATTCAACAAAACGGGAGAGGGATAGAAGGAATTTTGACATTGATGCTGGCGAAATATCCAGTGGCCCATGGCTGTCTGTTGCAAGTTCCATGTCCCAGCAACGTTCAGAAGGCATTATGAATAAATCGATTATTCCGCGGATATAAAAAATGTTTAAACGGTAATTAATGTAGCTATTGGATTATTATAATGCTATTATTGTGTAAGGACAAAGAAGAGAGAGAGAGAGAAATACTTTATTTATATATGCTGCCTAAATACATCAGGTTGCTATCTCACACAGCATACTTATCAATCCGTAATCGGACATACATAAATTACGCATACATTGTATAATCAGAAAAAAAAAAGAGACACAATAGTAAGATATAATAAACAATTTTTTTCCCCCTACAGTTTCCTTTTACAATCAAATTCGGTCTGTACAACAAATACAAATGTTTCAATTCATTCCT
>NW_027112830.1:441384-443613 GCF_000696795.3 Halyomorpha halys | reverse complement strand
CTAGATCCTCTTCAGTGACCCGCTAAACAAATTCAATATTAGACGGCAATGTGAGTTCAGACCATCATTCATAGTCACAGTAGTAGATCAGTTTACCAAAAACAACCGAATAGATACATTTTACGAGAATAAGACTAACACCTAGATTAAAAGGAAAATATAATTAAAAAAACCGGTTACAGGAAACACTTGAATGGATAAATAAGTTTTTAAAAAACTACAAAAAAATAGAACTAAATACATCCGCGTTAATAAACTCCTGTAAGGAACTAGATCTTAAAATAAATACGGATAAAACTAAATACATATTTAGCAGTAGAACCGTGAGCAATTTCGGTGATATAGATATAGGAGGAAATACGTTTGAACAGGTAGATTGGTTTAAGTATTTATGTTCTACGGTAACTAGAAAAAACGAATTTGATAAGGAAATAAAAGCTAGGTTGAAGGCGGGAGATGCTTGTTATTTTTCAATTTCGAAACCGCTTAGCTTAAAAAATTACCTCGTATCGAAAAAAAATCGAAAAAATTAAAAGCAGTTACAATTCTACCTTCTACGCCACAACCTCTGATAAAGACCTGAAACTCAGGTCGAAACGTCGGCATAAAATAAATAAATAAATTAAAAATAAACATGACAAGAAAACGGGCTTCTGAAATGCAGAAAAATGTGAAAAAACAAAGTATTATGTGGATTTTATTATATTCAAAATGTTTCGGTATGTACATATTATTATACATATTATACCCTTTTAAAACATTTAAATTCCCTTATTACATAACACTCACGATATATTCATTAAAACACAAAATTAAAATCTGTACCACTATAACCCATGGAGGGTCAGTACTTTGTAAGGAAGTACAGTTACAAGATCAACGGTTGTGCAAGGAGGTAATTTGGTCATAATCACGCTCGAACGCCAGATTTTTACACAATTAAGTGTATTTATGAGGCTAGGTGGACCCCAGGAGGCCTCCAGGACCTCAAGGTTGAGTCATGGCTACAGTATAACAGAAAATTATATACTCAACCAGATTCTAACCCGGATCATAGGAGTTCGTAGCATCTAGCCTTACCAAGATATATTTATACAAATTAAAACTTATTATAATGATAATAAAGGCTTAGCGATCCGGAAGGTTCGTTGCCGATACATAATTCTCTACATACATCTGTCCAGTGACACTCCTCCAAAGACAAACCTACTAAATCAGTCTTAACGCAATCCTCCCGTCAACGTTTCGGGCTACAAGTCTTTTAAAGGAACATACAAGGACTTTTAATTAAACATACATAAACTATATCATGTAGTGTATTATATAAAATAACGTTAACAGATAAGAAATGTAAAATGGTTTGGAATTAATTAAGATTTATTTTTTTGCTCCCGTTTCAAAAAAAAAAAAAAAATGAGCGATTATCGTTTCGTAGAAAAGATACTAACGGCGTTTTTATTATTCCTTTTTGTTGAACATTAGTGTAATGATTCCGAATCACTTTTGATTTTCATAAACGTTAAAATAAAATAATAATAATAATATGAACAATGGAGTTATTATTTTATTCATAGGAATAATATAAATTTTAGTACTGTTTTTTAAAAATTCTTTTGGATTCTCTATAAGAACCTTTGTTAAAAAAAAATATTTATATAAGAATCTTGCTTGAAGATAGGGCTCATGTGTTCCTCAGGTGCTTCTAAGCATGAACGGATACAATAGTACATCCCATGTCATTTAAAGATGAGCCCTAAAACAGTTATTTACGTTAAATAGTTTTCGAGATAAAGGTTTTTAAAAAGCAACATTTCATAAAAATGTTGTATAAGACGTACTGAAAGATGGGTAGTTAGTGAATTTATTTAAAAAAATCTATATCTCAAACCCACCGTAGAGATGTCTATTAGCACTCAAATTAAAGATAGTTTAATGGCCTATAAAGTAGTTTATAACGTTTATTTTTGTAGGAAGAGTAGTTTTCATGAAATTTGTTAAAATAAATTGATTTATAGTTGTTCGGACAAATTTTCATTTGCCAAATTTATATTCATGTGTGAATATCATAAAAACTACTACTCCTACGAAGATAAGTGTCATAAACTACTTTATAGTAAGTTAAATTTCCTTTATTTTGAGTGTTGGCAGACATATATGCGTCTTATGAATCTAGAGATATATTTTTATAAAGTTCTGTATGGTCCATTAAAATAGCTTTAATTTGAGTGC
>NW_027112830.1:435733-439050 GCF_000696795.3 Halyomorpha halys | reverse complement strand
ATAAAATAAATAAATATGGTTTTGTTTATTTATGTTGTTCTTTGCTGACCGCACCCCCCGACAAACTTCTCGAAGAAAAAATTTAAAATTAGAATTTTAAAACTATTATCCTTCCCACTGTTCTTTTTGGATGCGAGACGTGTCCTCTTACATTAAGGGATGAACAGCGTCTTAAGGTTTTCGAAAATAAAGTATTCCGTAAAATATTCGGACCGAAAATGGATGACACAACGCTGAATTAAGGGACCTGCACCCGGTAAATATAATTCAAGTTATAGCATTGCGGCGTATAAGATGGGCGTGTAAGGTTGTAGGGCTTAGTAACGAGCGGAACCCTAAGATGTTAATAGACATTGAACCAACGGGTAAACGTCCGAGGGGTAGACCAAAACGTAGATGGGAAGATTGCGTTAAAACTGATTTAGTAGAATTGGGTTTGGAGGGTCATCACTGGATTTATTTGGAGGATTTTTTTTCCCGGTGACCATTGTCCATATAATCGTTCATAACTCTTCTGCATTTTATTCAATTCCTACGTTAATAGAACTATTGGAAATCTGAATGTCTGCCCGTTTAATTTACTTTAGATTTAATGCTCTTATAATGGTAAATTATTAGATTCACATAAATAAACTGTCGGAACGTTTTATTTTATATCTCCATTTCTAATTTATTAAATTACATTGGGTTTGTGACAAATGGTGCAGTTTATAGGGCCTTAAACTGTTTGTGTTTTTCAGAATATATCAATGTAAGGCGAAAGAAAATTTTGGGACGAAAAATTTTATTAACTGATTTTGTTGAAGCCACCTCAAATCGACTACGTCTTTTTGTTGGAAAGCTTTAAAATGAACAAACGACAAACTGGTTCGGATTAAACATTTCAAAAAACTAAAACTAAAAAAACAATAGATGAATAAAGATGAATATAATTAAAAATAAAAAGGCCACTCAGATGAAAATAAAATAAACTAATTCACAAATAAACAAATAAATATACATAAAACAAATACTAGTCGACGCAAGCTGCTCCACTCCGATAGGTCCTAGGAAGAGTGCTGCCGAGATGTTTAGGTCGCAGCTCTTGTAGCTAAATACACTGCTGCAATGGTCCAAGGTTGGTGTAGTGGCTCATCGATGGCCCAAACATCCAACAGTCGTATTAATGTATTGGGCGAGCCGACGAAATGAAAGCAGACAGGGCTGGTTACACACGTTCATAGCCACTAATCAGCCGGAACTCATATTAAAGTCAAAACACAGAAGTTGTCTGGTTCCGAACTGCAATGACGACTAAAACACTCAAAAAATGTCTAATAAAATAACATCAACCAAACACAGACAGGACTGCTTAGACGCTACCAGGGCCATTAATTAGCCGGAATTGCTCTAAAAAACTAAGATGGTAGGCCCGTTGCTAGGGAACCTCTTAGCGACGTTTATCAACCCTTACCAACTGCCTCTATTACTCATTATAACAAACAAATATAATTCATTTTATTTTATTTTCAAATAACTAAATCTAAATAAAACAATACAAATTAAAATAAATGTAACTAAATTAAATACTAATAAAACTCAAATACTATTTACAATTATTTACAAGGTAATAATATTATGGCGTTGACAGATTTTGTTTTTTTCAAAAATTCGTATTTAAGAGTTTCTCGAGGTGCTAAAATCGAAAATAATCTAGGTTTCTCTCCTAAAAAATCTTTTACCAATCTTTGATAGGTCAGCCATTGTGATTTTTTTCAATATAGTACAAATGTTGAAGCACAATGAAGATATATAGTAACCTTCATTGTGCTAAAAACTATTCACATTTTATGTAATATATAAATATATATATATGTATATATGACAGTATTATAGATGTAAAAAAAATAATGAGGATATAAATAAGGTCAAAAAAATTTTTTAAGGTAAAAATTGCATCATATTCGTTTTTGCGTCGTCTAAAACCCTCAAGAAAAATTAGAAACTTTTCACCTTGATTTATTAAGAGATTTTTTTTTTCGGTGACCATTGTTCATAACTCCTTTGCATTTTATCCAATCCCTAGCTTAATATAAACGTTGGAAAAGTGAATGTCTTCTGTCTTCTGAACTTGCATTATATTAGCATTATAACAATAGCATTGCCGAATCTCCTAATTCTTGTAATATTTTTTTTATTTCATCGAAAGGCATTATGAATAAATCGATTATTCAGCGAATATTAAAAATGTTTAAACGATAATTAATGCAGTTATAGGATTATAAAGATGGTATTATTGAGTGAAGACAAAGAAACTTTAATAAACTCCAGTAAGGAACAAGGTCTTGAATAAATACAGATAAAACTAAATACATAGTTAGCAGTAGAAACGCGAGAAATTTCGTTGATATAGAAATAGGAGGAAATACGTTTGAAAAGGTAGATAGGTTTAAGTATTTAGGTTAGTATGCGGTTAGGCATGATATCTATTGGTATGCAAAGTAATGTAAATTTTTAATTGCCATTATCTAGTGTTTTACCTTTTTCATTTTCAATATAATCTTTAACTGCAATTTTATTTCCCGACGTTTTCTACATGTGTAGAACTAGGAATATCAAAACATTCTGCGCGTGATTGAATGAAATCGATAGCCGTCCTATATTAGGTCGACGATAGTAACTGTTCTATATTTCATAGCCGACACCTATCGATTCTTCTGATTAAAACTAAACGTTTTCCCGGACTCGAACTCGAGGAGAAATAATTTATATCCGATGGAGAGAGGTGGGGGAGAGGGAGAGCCTCCCTCCAATTTAACAAACTTTTCCACTTTTATAAGCCTCCATCAAGCAAGATACTTCCTCCCCCCCCCCTTCTAAAACCTTAATACCTTCCCGAGCGTCACCAGGTGCCTAGGAGTCCGGTAATGGCCGCACGATGTAGCCTTAAATCCTCTTTGAGATAATTAATAAGGTAATAATAAAACTTGTGCAACCCATCTCTCCTCTAATTGATTTATTAGTTTCGTTCGAGTTGGCAAGGACTGTTCTGGCATCGTAGCCATATAATAACACTCATTTAAGCATCCTATATTGTATTATTAAAATGAATGGAATATGGTCCGGGTGCGGTAAAAAAAAACTTAAATAGCAGATAATTATACTATTTTATTAAGCCAATGTTTCGCCCCACGTTGCATGGCTTCGTCAGGGCTAAAAAAGATACAAACACTATAGTTACAAAAGGAAAAATAAAAAGAGAAAAAACCATAAGTGTAAAATAACAGGGGTATAAAATGTAAAAAAGTAAGATATAATAAGAAAAATTAAAGGTTGTA
>NW_027112830.1:434469-435363 GCF_000696795.3 Halyomorpha halys | reverse complement strand
AAAGGAAAAGTAAAGTATAAAATAATGGGATACAATGTGTGTAAGTAATTAAGAAACAAAATATACCAAATGAGCGGGGATACAGAAAAGTGTAATATATAATATATTATTAAAATGGTATTATTGGTACCATACAGTCAACACCAACTCGTCAACAAACATCTAAATACCGATATTGAACCAAAATTTTCAAAATCCTTGTAAACACTTACTATAATGTAAATTAAATAGAGGAAAATTATCGGTAAATTTATTCGAAAATTGAATAAAGATTTATTTTAATGTAAACTGAACAACCCCTACGTTTTGGCCTTCAATCGCGGCTTCAAAATACGAACAGTAAGTAAACTAACCCAGCCTACTCAAATAGGATTATGAAAGAGTATGAGTTCTATAAAATTAGTAAATATAATTAATTAGATATTTCCGTATTTTTTTAAATTTATTTTTTTTCTTTGCTACCAGTGATACAACGAGAGAGATGCGCTGGGATCTTTGAGCTCTGCTCTACCCCTCACACGTGGGGGATAGAGTGGGCTCAGGGATAATCAGGTCGATTGTGTAAATATTATATATTAGAGTGTAAATGTAACAAAAGACTGTATTATTTTATTTATTTATTTTATGATTATGTTCATTTTGTTTGTTCTTCTGTTTGTATATATTTAAGAGAGTTTTTTTTATTTATTTATTTTAGTATGTATGAGATCATTCATCACTATTACTTATTTCCCACAACTGTGTGGCAGATTGTAATATCTATTAATAAATAAAAAAGTATTTTTAATTCTTAAATAAAAAAAAAATTCTTTGGGTAGGAGTATTTTTTTAGCAAATACTAATTACATATATTAAAAATATAAACTGGAAGATTATTGATTGACCGTGTGTGAA
>NW_027112830.1:425864-433074 GCF_000696795.3 Halyomorpha halys | reverse complement strand
AACATGACAAGAAAACGGGCTTCTGAAATGCAGAAAAATGTGAAAAAACAAAGTATTATGTGGATTTTATTATATTCAAAATGTTTCGGTATGTACATATTATTATACATATTATACCCTTTTAAAACATTTAAATTCCCTTATTACATAACACTCACGATATATTCATTAAAACACAAAATTAAAATCTGTACCACTATAACCCATGGAGGGTCAGTACTTTGTAAGGAAGTACAGTTACAAGATCAACGGTTGTGCAAGGAGGTAATTTGGTCATAATCACGCTCGAACGCCAGATTTTTACACAATTAAGTGTATTTATGAGGCTAGGTGGACCCCAGGAGGCCTCCAGGACCTCAAGGTTGAGTCATGGCTACAGTATAACAGAAAATTATATACTCAACCAGATTCTAACCCGGATCATAGGAGTTCGTAGCATCTAGCCTTACCAAGATATATTTATACAAATTAAAACTTATTATAATGATAATAAAGGCTTAGCGATCCGGAAGGTTCGTTGCCGATACATAATTCTCTACATACATCTGTCCAGTGACACTCCTCCAAAGACAAACCTACTAAATCAGTCTTAACGCAATCCTCCCGTCAACGTTTCGGGCTACAAGTCTTTTAAAGGAACATACAAGGACTTTTAATTAAACATACATAAACTATATCATGTAGTGTATTATATAAAATAACGTTAACAGATAAGAAATGTAAAATGGTTTGGAATTAATTAAGATTTATTTTTTTGCTCCCGTTTCAAAAAAAAAAAAAAAATGAGCGATTATCGTTTCGTAGAAAAGATACTAACGGCGTTTTTATTATTCCTTTTTGTTGAACATTAGTGTAATGATTCCGAATCACTTTTGATTTTCATAAACGTTAAAATAAAATAATAATAATAATATGAACAATGGAGTTATTATTTTATTCATAGGAATAATATAAATTTTAGTACTGTTTTTTAAAAATTCTTTTGGATTCTCTATAAGAACCTTTGTTAAAAAAAAATATTTATATAAGAATCTTGCTTGAAGATAGGGCTCATGTGTTCCTCAGGTGCTTCTAAGCATGAACGGATACAATAGTACATCCCATGTCATTTAAAGATGAGCCCTAAAACAGTTATTTACGTTAAATAGTTTTCGAGATAAAGGTTTTTAAAAAGCAACATTTCATAAAAATGTTGTATAAGACGTACTGAAAGATGGGTAGTTAGTGAATTTATTTAAAAAAATCTATATCTCAAACCCACCGTAGAGATGTCTATTAGCACTCAAATTAAAGATAGTTTAATGGCCTATAAAGTAGTTTATAACGTTTATTTTTGTAGGAAGAGTAGTTTTCATGAAATTTGTTAAAATAAATTGATTTATAGTTGTTCGGACAAATTTTCATTTGCCAAATTTATATTCATGTGTGAATATCATAAAAACTACTACTCCTACGAAGATAAGTGTCATAAACTACTTTATAGTAAGTTAAATTTCCTTTATTTTGAGTGTTGGCAGACATATATGCGTCTTATGAATCTAGAGATATATTTTTATAAAGTTCTGTATGGTCCATTAAAATAGCTTTAATTTGAGTGCTAAGAGACATATGTACGTCACATAGTTCCTGAGATATAGATTTCTCAAAATAAACTAACTAACAACTAATCTTTCAGTATATTTTAAAAAACTTTTACTTTTTAAAAAGCAATATCTCAAGAATTATTGGACGTAAATAGCTCATTTAGTGCTAATATTTCAGCAAATTTACTTTCTTAAAATAATGTTCTCTTAGGCTTTCTAGTGTTGTTGGTAGTTTTTAAGATATAGAGCTCCGAATGAAAAATTAGTGTTTTTTTAAGGTTTTTAAACAGCCACTATTTTGTATTCCCCCTACCTATACTTGGCATACTCATAAATTTTGACTATTAATTATACATAGTTTTCATTAAAGTAATCAAAAATTGGGGTGAGATAACTGCTTTTTTTCTTCCCGGCTCTTGTACTATAGGTTTTCTAGTGTTGTAGAAAACCTAATAGAGTATCATTTGAAGTCAAATATATTTACTAATGTATGAGTCTTAACAGAGCTGTTTACATTCAATAACTCTTGAGATAAAGTTTTTTAAACTTCACCAATTCATAAAATAAATACTGAAAAATCAGTAGTTAGTAAATTTACAGTTACAATTCTTTAGCTAGTGACGTTTATCTCCGTAGGAGTATTATAGTTATTCAGACAAAATTTCATATGCAAAATTCATATCCATATTAAAATATCACAAAACTTACTACCCCTACAGAAATAAAAGCTATAAACTCCTTTATAGTGTCCCAAACTATCTTTAATTTGATTTCTGGCAGACATATGACGTTCAATAGTTCCTCAGATATATTTTTTCATAAACGTCATAAACTTCTTTATTGCGCATTAAACTAGCTTTATTTGAGTGCTAAAAACATCTTTACGTCTTATAGCTCCGGAGATATAGATTTCTGGCAATAAATTCACTAACTACAGAGTTTTTAGTACATATTTCTTAAAATGTTAAGTACATTTACTCCATTTCAAATGTTGTATTGTTAGAGAAGATGGTTGGGGGTGTGGTCAGTAAGAAGAATATAAATAAACAAAAAATTATTTATTCATGCCGAAGTTTCGACCTGAGTTTCAGGTATTCATCAGGGAGTTGTAGCACAGAGGTCATAGGGAAAACGGGTTTTTAGTTTAGAACTTATTAATTTCTTTTTGCTGACACCCGACCTTCTTCTCCAATTATTAATCTACTAGTACGAAGAAAAAAAGGCAGTTATCTCGCCCCAATTTTTAATTAATTTAATGAAAACTAGGTAACTGTAATTAACATAATTACTAGTCAAAATTGACGAGTCTGCCATGTATAGGTAGGGGGAATAAAAAATGGCGGCTGTTTGAAAGCGTTAAAAAAATTTAATTTTTCATTCGGAAAAAACACTTAAAAAAACTAAAAACCTTAAAAAAACACTTATTTTTCTTATTCTTAAAAACTACTAACAATACCAGAAAATCAAAGAGAATATTATTTAAAGAAGACTAAATTTGCTGAAATACTAGCCCTAATAGAGCTATTTACGTCCAATAGTTCTCAAGATATAGCTTTTTAAAAAGAAAAATTTCTTAAAAATCTACTGAAAGATTAGTAGTTAGTTAATATATTTTGAGAATTCTATATCTCAGGAACTATGTGACGTACAGACGTCTATTAGCACTCAAATTACGAAGCTTATGAACTTAACCTTCGTATGAATAGTCGTTTTCATGATATTTGCTAAAATAAATTGATTTATAGTTGTTCGGACAATAAGTTATATTTATATTTATATTTATGAAAAACTTCATTTCAAAAACCATTGGACGTACAGATGTCTGCCAGCGCTCAAATTAAATCTAGTTAAATTTACTACAAAATAGTTAATTATGTTTATCTTTGTAGGGTTAGTAGTTTTTATGATATATGACAAAATAAACTCACAAAATGTTAATTTCTAGTTGTTCATTTAAAAGGTTGGATTTTTGAAAAAATATATCTCTAGATCCATAAGACGGATATACCATATGTCTGCCAACACATAGTATATAAAGTAGTTTATGACACTCTATGACACGTAGGGGTAATAACTTTTATGATATTCACATTTGAATATGAATATGGCAAATGAAAATTTGTCCGAACAACTATAAATCAATTAATTTTAGCAAATTTCATGTAAACTGTTACTCATACGAAGATAAACATCATACACTACTTTATAGCTGATTAAACTAGCTTTGGGGTGCTAATAGACATCTGTACGTCAATTGGTTTTTGAGATATAAATTTTTCAAAATAAATTCACTTACTACTGATCTTTCAGTACGTCTCATACAACATTTTTATGTAATGTTGCTTTTTAAAAAGCAGGATCTCGAAAACTATTTAACGTAAATAACTCTATTAGGGCTCATATTTCAGAAAATTTACTCTTCTTTAAATGAAGTTCTCTTAGGTTTTCTTTTGTTGTTCCTACTTTTTAAGATATAGAAGAACTCTTAGACTATTAATTAAACATAGCTTTCATTAAAGTAATAAAAAATTGGGGTGAGATAACTGCCTTTTTTCTCCTCTTGGGCTCTTGTACTATACGTTCAACTATCTACACCTCAAGATGTTTTATTGTGTTTTCTTGTTTTGTCTGTAATTAAGATATGGAGCTTGTTCAGGCCACTTTTATTCTATACAATTCTATAAATTCCAAACTCACCGTATTTCAACAGTATAAGAACCTCTAAGTGAGCTGTAGAGGTAATTCCTAACTACTGCTGTATAACCTCTTTGGATCAGAGATAACAGTGTGACAGTGATCTTAGCTAGTTTATATGTTTTGTTTTTCTTACCTAGTGGATCAGTTGTTATTTTACTTCCTTTTCACCTTAACAGTTGTGTGTCTATCAGAAAACATAGTGTCTATTTCACCTTATATATCACTGTGTTATGAAACATTTATTGACACAAGTGCAAAATTAACATAAATAAAACAGTGCTTATCTTACTTTGTTACAGTAAAGCAGTAAATCCTTTATTTCAATTTATTATTTGTCTGGTTTCATCCTCTAGCAAAGGCAATAGTTAATACCCAAATTAATTATCCGAATAACTCAGCTTATTCTGAGGATAGTGTAAGAGTGTCCTAAGGACAACCAGGTCCCAACCAAGCTCCAAATGGAAAATTAATTTTTTTTAACATTTTGAACCAGTCACCATTTTTAATGGTTTATTCCCGCTAACTATACTCAGCAGACTCATTTTGACTAGTAATTATACATAATTTTTATTAAAGTAATAAAAAATTGGGGTGAAAGACTGATTTTTTTTTCCACTAGGCTCTTGTACTATGAGAAATTCTCATGTCAGCAAGACAAACGCTACCTCATCCACGTCAAATATTGTTCTTCTATACTAATACTACTTGTATATGTGTAATAATATTAGTATATATATTTTTTTTTATTATAATTTAGATATATTCAACAATGATCCTACGTATACTAACAGCAAAATATATACTGGCGGAAATTTATGGAATAATAATTGAAAAGGTATAAACTTTATTATATGAAGATTTCAATCGAATTTCTATAGCCCTGATGAAGACCTGAAACTCAGGTCGAAACGTCGGCATAAAATAAATAAATAAATTAAAAATAAACATGACAAGAAAACGGGCTTCTGAAATGCAGAAAAATGTGAAAAAACAAAGTATTATGTGGATTTTATTATATTCAAAATGTTTCGGTATGTACATATTATTATACATATTATACCCTTTTAAAACATTTAAATTCCCTTATTACATAACACTCACGATATATTCATTAAAACACAAAATTAAAATCTGTACCACTATAACCCATGGAGGGTCAGTACTTTGTAAGGAAGTACAGTTACAAGATCAACGGTTGTGCAAGGAGGTAATTTGGTCATAATCACGCTCGAACGCCAGATTTTTACACAATTAAGTGTATTTATGAGGCTAGGTGGACCCCAGGAGGCCTCCAGGACCTCAAGGTTGAGTCATGGCTACAGTATAACAGAAAATTATATACTCAACCAGATTCTAACCCGGATCATAGGAGTTCGTAGCATCTAGCCTTACCAAGATATATTTATACAAATTAAAACTTATTATAATGATAATAAAGGCTTAGCGATCCGGAAGGTTCGTTGCCGATACATAATTCTCTACATACATCTGTCCAGTGACACTCCTCCAAAGACAAACCTACTAAATCAGTCTTAACGCAATCCTCCCGTCAACGTTTCGGGCTACAAGTCTTTTAAAGGAACATACAAGGACTTTTAATTAAACATACATAAACTATATCATGTAGTGTATTATATAAAATAACGTTAACAGATAAGAAATGTAAAATGGTTTGGAATTAATTAAGATTTATTTTTTTGCTCCCGTTTCAAAAAAAAAAAAAAAATGAGCGATTATCGTTTCGTAGAAAAGATACTAACGGCGTTTTTATTATTCCTTTTTGTTGAACATTAGTGTAATGATTCCGAATCACTTTTGATTTTCATAAACGTTAAAATAAAATAATAATAATAATATGAACAATGGAGTTATTATTTTATTCATAGGAATAATATAAATTTTAGTACTGTTTTTTAAAAATTCTTTTGGATTCTCTATAAGAACCTTTGTTAAAAAAAAATATTTATATAAGAATCTTGCTTGAAGATAGGGCTCATGTGTTCCTCAGGTGCTTCTAAGCATGAACGGATACAATAGTACATCCCATGTCATTTAAAGATGAGCCCTAAAACAGTTATTTACGTTAAATAGTTTTCGAGATAAAGGTTTTTAAAAAGCAACATTTCATAAAAATGTTGTATAAGACGTACTGAAAGATGGGTAGTTAGTGAATTTATTTAAAAAAATCTATATCTCAAACCCACCGTAGAGATGTCTATTAGCACTCAAATTAAAGATAGTTTAATGGCCTATAAAGTAGTTTATAACGTTTATTTTTGTAGGAAGAGTAGTTTTCATGAAATTTGTTAAAATAAATTGATTTATAGTTGTTCGGACAAATTTTCATTTGCCAAATTTATATTCATGTGTGAATATCATAAAAACTACTACTCCTACGAAGATAAGTGTCATAAACTACTTTATAGTAAGTTAAATTTCCTTTATTTTGAGTGTTGGCAGACATATATGCGTCTTATGAATCTAGAGATATATTTTTATAAAGTTCTGTATGGTCCATTAAAATAGCTTTAATTTGAGTGCTAAGAGACATATGTACGTCACATAGTTCCTGAGATATAGATTTCTCAAAATAAACTAACTAACAACTAATCTTTCAGTATATTTTAAAAAACTTTTACTTTTTAAAAAGCAATATCTCAAGAATTATTGGACGTAAATAGCTCATTTAGTGCTAATATTTCAGCAAATTTACTTTCTTAAAATAATGTTCTCTTAGGCTTTCTAGTGTTGTTGGTAGTTTTTAAGATATAGAGCTCCGAATGAAAAATTAGTGTTTTTTTAAGGTTTTTAAACAGCCACTATTTTGTATTCCCCCTACCTATACTTGGCATACTCATAAATTTTGACTATTAATTATACATAGTTTTCATTAAAGTAATCAAAAATTGGGGTGAGATAACTGCTTTTTT
>NW_027112830.1:398126-421289 GCF_000696795.3 Halyomorpha halys | reverse complement strand
GAAACTCAGGTCGAAACGTCGGCATAAAATAAATAAATATGGTTTTGTTTATTTATGTTGTTCTTTGCTGACCGCACCCCCCGACAAACTTCTTCAAGAAAGAAAGAAGATTTCAATCATTTGTACATATAGTTTCTATTATCAGTAATTTATTATCTATCATTTTTGAATTCGGTTTCTGGAGTGCCATAATATATTTGTATCCCAAAGTTTTCTTAGTTTATTTTGTAGTTTTTATAATTGGTTATTTATTCTTATTTTTTTCCAATTATTCTATGCCTTTAAAAAATATTTCATGATTTAAAACACTGAAAATTTTGTATTAATTTAATAATTAAATTAAATTAAATGTGTATCACTACAACTCATGAAGAGTTAGAGGTGCAGTACTTTGTAAGGAAGTAGGTAATTTGTTCAAAATCACGTTCGACCAAAATCACGAGGCTGGGTGGATCCAATGGGCTCCCGAACTCACAGGGGTGACTCAACGGCTATAGATAATAATTATTTGCCACAACCGGATTCGAATCCGTGTCCTTGGAGTTAGTAGTCCATTGCCTTACCAATCAACTGCCATCTCCCACAATATTTAATAATAATTAATAATAATAATAATAACGGTAGTAGTAACTGTATCATTAATTTATCAATTCATTCTTATTTACTAGAGTCAGTTAATATCGGTTCATTTCATATTAAATGTTCGTTTTAACTATTTCAGAAATTTAAAGTGGAATTATTGGACTTCTGTTGTTTACTATGTGTTTATTTACAGAATATAATACTCCATTATTAATCCTCTCTTTTTTTATAATATTTGCTATCGATTAATTTAATTTTTATGGCCTCCATCCTAATATTTTCTGAAATGGGGGGAGAGGGTTATCTAGAGAAAACCAACTTACTCTTACCGTGGTGGGAGGAGGTTAAAGTTTTCATTTCGAGGGACCACTACAGAAATAAAAGTCAACCCCCAGGCCGGATTTCATCCGAGCCACTGCAGTCTGGAGTCATTCGTCCAGCTACAAACGGGCCATTCCAATTCATTGCACATTGTTTAGCATGCCATCAAATATGACTATAATTGTGATAATAATGAGAAACTCATTATTTTTATGAGTTTAAACTTGGACACTTGGCCCAAGCTGCAAGAAACATTACCACGCAGTACAGGGAAGGGTGTTGTAACGAATGAACGATGGTTTGAAACATATTTGGCTGGTATGGCAAGTTTCGATGACCCAGAAGAACACCTCCACCAGGCATTGACAACGATAATCTCAAGCTAACTGTGAATCGAAACTGTGACCATGATTAATCAGTTGAATGTATTTTGATTTTTTTTTTCTTGATTCCAACCACATAATCCCAGATCACTAGTTTGGTTTCCGAACATCCCACTCCACTATCCAGCAATGCCATCGTGTTGTTGATGTTGTCTCGTCTTCAATGGAGCGCGGAATCTACTGCTCGGGAGTCTTTCTTGATGTAGAACAGGCTTTTGATCGAGTCTGGCACCCAGGACTGCAATACAAGATCCGTAAATTCCTACCCCCTACATACTTCCTCATTATCCGATCTTATCTCTCCGACAGATTATTTCAAGTAAATTACAACGGCGCTTATTCATTCCTATTCCGTCAGTCTGCTGGTGTACCTCAGGGTAGTATCCTTGGTCCTATCCTTTATACAGTTTTCACACCTGATATTCCAACCCATCCTAACACAATCCTCACCACGTATGCCGATGAAACATGTCTATTGTCAGTGAACAATGATCCTTACATTGTATCCCAAACCCTCCAATCCCACATCACCACCCTTGAAGAATGGTGCCAAAACTGGAGGATTAAAATAAATTCCAATAAATCCCACCAAATCACATTTACCCTTCGACGTAAACCCATGACCTCTTCCCCTACAATATCCTTTAATAATACCCCACTTATTCCTGTCAAACAAATCCGTTACTTAGGACTACATCTCGACAAACGACTGACATGGAATCCTTATACAAGACTAAAAAGACAAGAAACTGCTCGTAGATTCCGACTATTGCAACATTTACTAGACAAACGGTCTAAATTGCCAATCCATTACAAAAGACTGATCTACATGACTATTATAAGGCCTATCTGGACATACGGAGTTGAGCTTTGGGGATCCACTAAACCATCAAATTCCTCCAGAATCCAATCCTTACAGTCCAAAATCCTTCGTAAAATCCTTAATGCTCCTAACTTTGTCACAAATGAAGTCATCCATCAGGACCTCAATATTCCATATGTTGCCGATTTGGCCAGAACCAGATACCGTTCTTTCCATAATAAACTTCTCAACCACCCAAATCCACTTGTTTCTAACCTGGCTTCTCCTTCATTACCTAATAATCCTCCTAGGCGTCTGAAAAGTGATGGCCTCGAGATCTTCTTCTCTAGAAATGTTATTGGAGTTCTATCAGTGGGTAGATTCTCCACATGTTTTTATCATGTTACTATGTCACCTACAGCAAATTTACTTGTTGTATATGTGTGTATACAGTTGTAAATATCAATAAATAAATTATTAAAAAAAATTTTTTTTTTCCACCAACGCCTGTGGAACAGATTCGATACTTAAGACTCCATCTTGACAAGAGTCTTACTTGGAATCCACATACAAGACTGAAACGACAAGAAACTGCTCGTCCATTCCGATTGCTACAACACCTTCTTGATAAACGCTTTAAACTTTCCATTCACTACAAAAAAATATTATACACTTCGACAATCAGAGCAATTTGGACATATGGAATTGGCTTTACCAAACCATCAAATTGCTCCCGCACCCAATCCTTACAATCCAAAATCCCAAGTAAAATCCTTGATACTCTTTATAACATTACAAATAAACTCATCCACAAAGACCTTAACATCCCATTCGTTGCAGATTAGACCCAAAACACATTAGTTCTTAATCTCCCATCCTTACAAATCCCTGATAACCCTCCAAGGGGTCTGAAAAGAAGATGGCCAGGGGACCTTCTAATTTAAATAATTGCTTGAAGTACCACCAATGGGTGGTTCCTTCCCAAGATTTTTAAGTCTAAATGAAACATACCGTATACTTACTTATTGTATATATTATTTGTACAATTGTAAATCACATTATATAAATAAACAAATAAAGTTTTAATTTTTTTTCTAGACCATAACCTGGACCATCTCATCGAAAAATTCACAAGCTGATAAAAAAAAAACACCTAAAAGAAACGTTAATAAGTATTTATTAATATTGGAATATATATAAACAATTTTCCGCAAAAGGATTAATTATATTTTTAAAATCTTAAGCGCCAATTTGTTTGTTTTAAAATAAATAAATTAGTTGCTGAGAAAGTTTAGAGGGAGGCGGGAGAAAAAGCAGAGCTTATAAATATTACGAAGTCTTAATGGCTTCTCGAAAGAAAAAAGTAGTAGAGGAAGTTGGTTGTCGCCTAGCCAGTAAGTCGTGGTCTGAGGTGGGGGGGAACTGAAGCGGCTGCAGAGGTTGGAGTTCCTCAAGGGAATCGATAAGTCGCTATTATATTGTTCCTTTATGGCCATTGTGTCATTGTTATAATTATAAAATGATAAAAGCGTAATTTTAATCAAACTCCTTCTTGTTGGCTGAATTATGACAGAAGTCCTGCAACTTGAAACATGAATTCACATTTAAAACATTCATCAAGCTCTCTGGAAAATGTGTGGGATCCAAGATCATGTTATATTTTGTTGCTTCTAATGGAATATTCATAAATTAAAAAAATATCCATGACAGTTTAATCATAGTTAGGGCCATCTGTATCTCAGGTGGTTGAGGCATAGGTCTTTGCAACCTGAGAACTGCAGGTTGGAATCCAGCCTAAGGATGGAATTATTCATTTCGTGGCGACCCCTGCGTCATAGTTTCATTTATAGCTAGTTAAGAAGAAACCTATAAAAAAGTCGATCGTATTTTTAATATAATCTAAACAAATTGAGCATTTTGAGAATTTTGAGCTCAACCTGTTGCTAAACATTTACAGAATATTAGAAAAGAATTTTTGCAATCGAACTAAAAAATTGGTTAAGCAGTATTAAAAAAAATTTAACCATGCTTCAAGCGAGCAACTCTAACTCATACATTTAAATGGTTTCGAAACATTCACGAAATCTCATTCAATAACTTGAACCGTAAAACTTGGAAATCGGTTGAACTGTTAGCTCAAAAAAACTTTATTTACAAACGAGCTATATTTGTTATGAGCTTATTAGTCTGAGAGGTATGATTCCGAAAAATTACAATAAATAACGATTTATAGAATTATTTCATTTTGGCGACTACACCCAGTCCTTTATGAATGGTGCCTTTCTATAAATGATTAGTTAAAGAATACGCACGTAGAGTATTGTAAGTCTTATCTCTTCTAATAGAGTAAATTATCTCTATTTAAAGGTATTTATAACGCGGTAGCAGCGTGGTAACGCGCCAGTTAACCAATCCACAGGTTGTCGGATCGAATCCCGGTCCCACCCGGGCTTATTTTCAAGCACAAAATAATGCAAAATTCACCGACAACCTCCCCCTGGGCATTTGTGAGGCCCGTTAGCGAATGGGTGGCACTCCCAAAAATAGGCGTGGGAGTGGCGAACCCACCCTGCGAAAAAACCATGTCAAGAAACGCTCGATTTATTTCCTAATACCTGGAATATTACATCTTAATATTGGGATATACATCCCCCGAGGACTTAGGCCTCCATGGTCTGTTGTCCATAGAATAATAATAATAATATCTATATAATTATACTTAGGATATTAGGATTATTAGGATAAGTGTCGATTATGCACGGCAGCGCTGGTATCATTCCAACATATCACGGGTGAATGTGGAGTGTTGGCTGGTACTGAATATTTACAGAGGCACAACAATGTGGCCAAAATTTTACATCAGGCACTGGCGATAAAGTACAACTTAATTGAAGATAAGTTCCCACACTACAAGTACCATCCAAATAGACTCCTCCAAAAAGGTCCTCTCAAGCTATATTGGGATGAATCAATAATTACGGACTAGGGATGCGACATCGATGTTTTACCCGAAACATCGATGTTTTTGACATCGATGTTTTTAAGCCGATGTTTTACGTTGGTCCCAATATTTAATTATTTTTTTTTTTCCAAAAGTACCTAAATGAAAACAAAAATTTACAGTATAAACAATTTCCTATCAACAATGCAGTGGGATAAAAAAGGACCTCCAACCATCACGCTAGCGACCTAATAAAGACAAATTACGATTAGAAAAACATCGATGTTTTAAAATATCTATGCTTAATATTAAAACATCATTACATACAAACCTTTGTCTAAAATACATCGATGTTTTTTGTAGTCGATGTCGGATTCTTATTTTCAAAAACCACTTCTGGCAGGCCTTAAAATGCGTGATCGTTGGATTGTCGTTGTAACAGACCTTACGTTACTCAAATGGCTGTTCAAAAACATCTATGTATTTTGGGTAATGTATTGTAAGCAACGATTTTTAAAAACATCGATGTCGTTGATGTCAGATTCTTTGTTCAAAAAACAACTTCTCAAAGGCCTTAAAATGCGTGATCGTTGGATAGTCGTTGTAACAGACCTTACGTTACTCAAATGGTTGTTCAAAAACATCGATGTATTTTGGATAACGTATTGTAAGCAACGATATTGTGCATAAATATAAAAACATCGATGTTTTTTATAGTCGATGTCGGATTCTTACTTTCAAAAACCACTTCTGACAGGCCGTAAAATGCGTGATGTTGGAACAAACCTTATGTTACTCAAATGGATGTTCAAAAACATCGATGTATTTTGGGTAATGTATTGTAAGCAACGATATTTTAAAAACATCGATGTTTTTTGGAGTCCATGTCCTATCGGTTGATTGAAAAAGCACTTCTGACTGGCCGGAGCATGGGTAGTCTTTATAACAGTCTTTACGTCACTGAAATGGTTAAAAAAAAATCGATGTTTTTCAACATTGTTCAACATCGATGTTTTAGTATTGAACATCGATGTTTTAAAACATCGATGTTTTTTTATCGATGTCGCATCTCTATTACGTACCATACAGTACGCCATAATAAACGAGATATCCTCCTTATTGATCTAAGAAAAAAGAAAGCGGAGCTTATTGATATCGGAATCCCAAATGATAATAATACAAGCTCTTCTGTGGGAGAAAAACTAATGAAATATCAGGAATTGCCGATTGAATTGAAGGAACTGTACCATTTGAAGGGAGTTACCACTACTCACTCCAATCATAATATCCACCAATAGTCTCGTACCAAAATCCACAGTGGCAGGAGTGAATGGTTTGGAAGTGCCTATTGATGCTCTAAGAGAGGCTCAACAGTCGATTCTCTTAGACACAGCACGTATAGTGCGAAAGGTTCTAAATACTTGAAAAAAGAAAATAAATAAATAAACAGAATCTGAAGGTGGTTGGACTTCTAGGTCCCCACCTAAGACATTTAACCCGCAATAGCAGGAAAAATCGGATAATAATAATAAATAATAATAATTTCTATTTAAAGAGATAAGATACTATGTACTATGACATACTATGTACAACTTAGACTTCTTTACACGCATGTGGCCCTCCGGTCATTTGCGGTTGGCCCATTAGGAGTTATTTATTTTAAATCATTTTGTATTTTGCACCTATTAGAAAAATTGAGAGCCCAATGCCGATGAAAACATGCCATATTAACCACTTTCTGAATGAATGGTATTTTTCATGAATGAAATTCGCATCCCATTACTTGGTTATGATTCATTACTTCATCTCGAGATAGTTCTATTGGCATTTTAATTCCCCTTTGTAGATTTTAGTTTGTAGCAAGTAAGAAATTACTTGTAGTTGATGTTCACAATCTGTAATGTCCCGTGGGTAATGAACCCGTTTGAAGAGGCCTCCTTGCTGACTCAAGTTCTTGCAGAGTCAGATCCACTCGTCTTCAAGAGCAGTTAAAAGGATAATAAATGAGCTATGCCGAAGAGCGGAGATGATGCATTGGATCCTGGGTGACATCGATCACTGTCACTAAGGGCCACTCAGTCACCAGATATATCTCGTCGAAACATCGTCATCATGTATGGGCCCTTCAGTTCAGCCTTTATTCACTTAAGTGGATGTGCACCAGAATCCTTATCGAGCCAAATACTTTATTGATTTTCAAGCACATCATGATTCTACCTAGTCATGAATATAAAAACTTTTAATTACACAACGGTTGGTAATTTAAGTTTAAGGAGAGAGAACACACTTTATTAAAAATTGTGGGCTGCCCAACTGCATGGGGTTGCCACAGCATACTTATGACTTGTGGAGCACATTTTTTTCCCTATTACTATACATAGTAATAGTATAACAATTTGGATTATATCTTATATATATATTTTTTTTTTCCTTTATTTTCAATTTTGAAATGAAATGAAAAAATAACTTTATTCTGGGACATATGTCCCCTAAGAATAATTACATGGTTCATATAGTGAGATTTTTATCTGGCGAGCGTTTACAAATTTTCAGATAGCAGAATGAAATTACATTGGTATATTGGCTTTACTACTGTTTATAATGTTAATCAATACCTGCCTATTTATTTGATTACAAAGATGTGGAGGTTTGGTTGTTCAATAAATGAAGGAATAGGTGTTGTTTAAAGGAGAGAATGGATGAGGACTGGCGAATGGAAATGGGAAGAGAATTCCAGAAGGAGGTTGCACGTATGACGAAGGATTTGCTAAAGAAGGCTGTTCTATAAGAGGGCACATATAAATCATTCGGATGGGATCTGGTGTTTAATGAGTGGATGGATGAACGAAGAGTGAGGAGATCTAGGATATAGGTAGGTTTTTTGATGTTAAGAACTTGGAATAGAAAAACACCAAGGAGGTATTGCCAGCGGGAGACTTGAGAGCGCCTAGGGAACCCAAAGATAAATCTTACAAAACAATTCATGAGTCTCTTCTTTTTCATGAGTCATTTAATTTTCTCTTTTAACTTAATATGACTTGTTTTGTCTTCATCAAACATAGAACAGAATTATAATTAACAATATAATAAATAATAATATATATAATAAAAAAGTAGTCAACGTAAAATTATAAAGGTATATGAAAAAAATGTAATTTAAAAAATGTAAAAATGATGTAAATTATACATTACAAATGTTGCCACGCAGAGGATAAACATAATACGTTTAAGAAGCTATTGTGTATAGAGAGCACTTTTGTAGCTAGGAAAACAATTTTCTCATATTTTAAGCCATTTTAAAAATATATCCATGGGAGGAATTCGTATTGATAGAAACATTACTTTTATACTCCATGTTACTTAGAGAATTAAAAATTAACTATCAGCAAAACTGAACAGTTGTCATTTTAGTTTCAATCATGACAGCCCTGACAAAGCTCTGCAAAGTTGGGCGAAACGTTGGTTGACTATAAATAGTTTTTTTACTAATTTGAAAACATTTTTATCTTACAGACAAAATGATAAAACGCATACGTTCTCTAATGAAAAAGTCAAAATCAGGTTAGAACTCAACTTTTTGTGGTCATATTAATATATAATGACAACTTTTTGGCATGTTCGCTTCATCGAAACTCCAAACCGAACTACTCCCCCTCCCCCTTCCTCACTTGTGGATGAAAGAGTACTCCGGAAGATCCCGGCGCTTCACATTCAATCACATAGTTGCAGGCTCTCAGGATTTAAGTGGAGAATCTCTGTCGTTTCAACCTTCGGGTAGGATTGTTTGAATAAGCAATGCTCGATAGGGATTGGGCAATTGGATTGGGATGATGTGAATGTTGGAAAATTTGGATTTAATTAGATCTGATACAATTGGAATATTAAATTCATGATGTAGGTTATTGTTGGTTACATAGTAAGGAGCATTGACTATTGTTTGAAGGACTTAACGAGTTTGATGTTAGACTTTTTTAGCTGTCTCCCAGAGTTCTTATACGTAAGTCACAATAGGTTTCATTGTTGTTTTGTAAAGCAAGTTGTCTAATGAAAGTGTTACATATGTGATATCGATTTCATACAATTTTTTGTTTTCTTGCTGTTATATATTGACTCATTTACATTTTGTAAGACTTGGTTAAATCGAATCATAACCCTTGATTCGATTTAACCAAGTCTTACAGCTGTAGTTTTTCGAAAACTCGAATTCGCAATTTTTCAATAACGCAATACTTCCCTTTGTTATATATATATATAGGTTTGTTAAAGTAAAAGTGTTTAGTATTTTACCATAAGTTTCCCAAACCCTCCAAGCCCCTTGAATATCCATCTTCCTACCGTCATATTTCACTCCTGCCCATTATGGGTAAAATCCTAGAAAAACTCTTATTAAAACGCCTCTATCCAATCCTTGACTCATATCATGTTATTCCTGAATGCAACAAAGGTATCGAGTGGTTGATGTCATATCTTCCGCATTGGAGCGCGGTATTTACTGCACGGGAGTCTTCCTCGATGTTGAACAAGCTTTTGATCGAGTCTGGCATCCAGGTCTGCTCGATAAACTTCGTCAATTCCTACTCCCTACATATTTCCTAATAATCTGCTCCTACCTCACTGATAGAACCTAACCTACTCATCTCTCATTTTTCAGTCCGCCGGTGTTCCTCAAGGTAGTATCTTAGGTCCCATTCTTTATACGGTTTATACAGCTGACATCCCAATCCACCCTAACACAGTCCTAACAACATAAGCTGATGACACATGTATACGGTCGGTAAACAATGACCCAACTAATGCATCACAAACACTACAGACACACATCTATTGAAGAATGGTGTCAAAACTGGAGAATCAAAATAAATCCTGACAAATCCCATCAGATCACCTTTTCTCTCCGTCGTAAGCCTCTACCCTCCTGTCCTACAGTATCCTTTTTAAATACTCCATTAACGCCTGTTGAACAGATTTGATAATTAGGACTCCATCTTGACAAGAGACTTACTTGGAATCCACACACAAGACTGAAACGACAAGAAACTGCTTGTAGATTCCGATTGCTACAACACTTACTTGACAAGCGCTCTAAACTTCCCATTCACTACAAAAAATATAAACATAAATAGTATACATTACGATAATCAGACCAATTTGGACAAATGGAATTGAGCTCTGGGGCTCCACCAAACCATCAAAATCCTCCTGCATCCAATCATTAAAATCCAAAGTCCTACGTAAAATCCTTGATGCTCCTTATCACGTTACAAATAAACTCATTCACTAAGACCTTAACATCCCATTATCAGGGATTGATAATTATCCGAGGCGTCTGAAAAGAAGATGGCCATGGGACCTTCTAATTTAAATTAATGTTTGAAGTACCACCAATGGGTGGTTCCTTCCCAAGATTTTCAAGTGTATATGAAACATACAACATATTTACTTATTGTATTATTTCATACAGTTGTAAATTACATTAAATAAATAAATTTAAAAAAAAAATTTGGAATACATTTCTAAAATATATAAAAATTCAGAATTTTTAAAATAAAGAATAAAAATAAAGAATCTTACTATAACATAGAAAAGTACTGAATAATAACTGATATTTTAAGCTTAGGTTCCGATATACGACAGGTGTTTGTTGAATCGTTTACAAGAGTCACTCGCTCTGATTTCATAGCTTCTATTCAGTTGAATCCCCTCGTGTTGCCTATTGACTGCCGTAAATGATAAAATGGCTCATTTGGTCTAAGGGAATGTAGGCACGCCAAGTAGTCATATAACATGTGTAGTCAGGGAAATATCAGAACGCTGCTCAAATGACATTCAATCATACATTCCAAAAGATTTACATACATTTAATGAAA
Source organism: Halyomorpha halys (assembly GCF_000696795.3). Classification (NCBI taxonomy): domain Eukaryota; kingdom Metazoa; phylum Arthropoda; class Insecta; order Hemiptera; family Pentatomidae; genus Halyomorpha; species Halyomorpha halys. Next base: position 410,393 of record NW_027112830.1, on the reverse strand, counting down.
GATTTAGTGAGAATAACATAAGAAATTATTAAAAAAAAAAACTATGCTTTGATGAAACATGTTGTTCAAAATAAGCATAAATTGGATTTTGAAAATGTCCAGGTCATTCATAAAGAAAATAATAATTTTAGAAGAGAGATATTAGAATCGATTTACATCTCAGAAAATATAAATTATACCGTCAATTTAAAATCAGATTCTAAGGGACTAAACCACCATTATTCTGAAATTTTGAGCAAAATTATTAAGCTGTAATTATTATATACAAAAAAGTTGATAAATAAATAAATGTTCAAATCCTTAAATTGTACAAATGTATATATGGAATAAATATACACTAATAAAAGTATGAATAAATGAATAAATATGTTAAAAAATAAAATAAAAAAGGGGGAGTATATGTATGTTTAAGAAAAATACACATAAAATACGAATAAATTAATTATGGATTTTAAATATATTAAAAAATGTTTGTGTTATAAGCAAAATAATTAATAATGAATGTTAATTAAATATCAATTATATTAAAAATGTAAATTAATGATAACAAAAATTATTGTTATATGATAAGGTGATAACAAAGTCCTAACCTGTTGAAGGTAGGTTCTGTTTTTAAGTTATAAATAATAAGTGAAGGAAGGAAGAAAATTGTTTTGTAAAAAAGGTTTTAAATCTAAGAAAACATTTTTTAGATAAAGTTATGTAAGTAAGAAATCTATTTAAAAAATTTTATAATGTTATTATGACATTATTTTAATGATTAATTTATAACTAAATAATTCAAAACATTATCCAAATTATAGTCTCAAAACTTTTATTGTTTTTACACGTCCAACGTTTCGGCCAATTCGGCCATCTTCAGGGACAATCTTAATTAACTATGAAACATATTATTTAATATTTTTCCAAACACTTCATACAGGCTATTCTGCCCAGGTCAAAACATTTTTATCCAATAAGTCAAATATCCATTAAAATTCACAGTCAAAAATATTTTTCATTTTACCACTATCATACACTTTTATTACAACCTTATATGTTTCATTGTGAATTAAGATTGTCCCTGAAGATGGCCGAATTGGCCGAAACGTTGGACGTGTAAAAGCAATAAAAGTTTTGAGACTATAATTTGGATAATGTTTTGAATTATTTAGTAAAAAAATTGCCAGTCTCAGGAAAGATTTTTATGATTATAAATAATTAATTTATAAGTTAAAGATGGAATAAAGGCAATTAGCCTGCAATTTTAAGATTTTGAAAAAGAAATGACATCAATATTGAAGGTAGGGCCAAAGAAATCAGTGTGTAGTTGAAGGAAATAATGTAATTGTTATATAAAAATAAAAAAACTTTTTGTAGGTGGTATCCTTGAGAATGGCCTGAGGGCCGAAACGTTAGAAAAATTTTAAAGAATAAAAGTTAAGAGAAAAAAAGGATCAAAATTGTTTTTAAATTAAAAATACACTAAACCACTCTCAAACAAGCATATATAAAATAATTAATTATATATCTTTTATGGAGTCATGTATAGTATTGGCGTCGCTAGTATTAATTTTTAAATTCGTACTCTTAGCATCGAACTACTACTAATATCTTTACAACTTTTTACAACAAAATTTATATGTTCAAATTTTGGTTGTATGGTTTAGTTAGACGTCTGCGGTTCTTCCGTCTGTTGCCTTTCCTTAGTCTGGTCCTCTTCTTTAGTGAAGATTGAAGTGGGTGGGCTCGGCAATAGTTTTTCAACCGTTTACAAATTCTTTGTTATAGGGCTTGACAATAAAGAGTTTTTTTTACTATTTTGGACACATTTTTATTTTACTGACAAAACGATAAAACGCAGGCGCTCGCTAGTCAAAATGTCAAAATCAGGTTATAACTTAACATTTTTGTGAACAAATTTAGATCTGTACCGCTTGTAAAGAAGTACTGTTACTAGACCAACGGTTGTGCAAGAAGGTTATTTGGTCAGAATCCCGCTCGACTACCAGATTTTTACCCAATTTAAGAGGCTGGGAGGACCCCTGAAAGGCTCCAGAACCCACAGGAGTGACGCACGGCTACAGTGTAACAAAAAACAATTTTCTGCCCAGCCGGATTTGAACTCGAATCCTTAGAGTTAGTAGCAACGCGCTTTATCCCGTGGCTAGCGCGCTTCCCCAACTTTTTTGTGGCCGTATTAATATGACAACTTTTTGGCATGTTCGCTTCACCGAAACTCCAAACCGATCTCCTCCCCCCACTTGTGGAGAAAAGAGGACTCCGGAAGATCCCGGCGGTTACATGCTGAGGGAACTATTCTTCGGTTACTAGCTGAGGGAAATTGTGTGAGGATACATACAGTCCACTACAAATTTAACCAACTATTTGAACAATTTCCTGGCCTCGAGTTGAAGGCGCACTTCATACTTTAATCTATTAGCCATACAAACACATTAACTCTAGTTTCCCCTCCAGGGAATAACTATTGGTCAAAGAGAGATGTAACTATGTTATTCAGGAGACAAAATTTCTCATAATTTAGCCCCTTGTTCCACACTAATTTAGAACATTTCAGCATCTATTCAGTTTACGATCGATAATTTAAGGTCTTCCAGGATACGCTGCTATGGGTGGCAAGAGAAAATGAAAAAAAAAATATATAAAATCGGATGTGTAAATTTTTCAGTCCATATGCATCTCTACTTGGATTATAAATAAACTTTGAATAAGACGAAATTTATTAATTTATCATTTTTTTTCCAAAATATATACACAGTTGATCCCAGTACATTCACATAGCGCTGATCTATGTTAATGCGATCAACGACCAATGTATTTAGCCAGGATGAACATTACTAGCTAATTGACAAGCCGAGAACTAGAGTGCGTATTCCATGGCAGTGACATTGCTAATTAGACAGGCCCTTATAAAGCATCGGATTAGTGCCCGATTTTCGGTTCCTAATTGGCTTTTGTAGTATCGAGGGATCGCTTTTATCCTAGTGCTATCTCATCTGCGTATTGTATCAATACATCTACGTACAGTGACAGCTTGACAGCCCGTAGCTCAGTGGTTAAGATATGATTTGATGTCTGTTGGTGGGGCTGGTTCGAATCTGGACTGGGGCGTTGACTTTTTTCATTGAGTGGTGGTCCCACAAAATGAAAAAATTTGACCTTTAGCCAAGGTTAGGCAGTACAGGACTCCGATGGGATTCTTGGCCGAAAAAAACTATTTACTGTTTGAGAATGGAGTCCCAAGATGGTAGGGGTTGCGTTGAGAGAATAACACAGATAATTTATTTATTTGGTACCAACGTTTCAAAATTCTAGCCTCCATCAGGTTTTTTTTATTTCTTTAATGATATTTACAACTGTACATTATAATACATTTATAAATTTTATCTCAGTTAAATTTGAGTGTTACAGGCGTATAGAGAAACTACCATTCGTAGCACTCTAATGATGTTTTACAATAGCAGGTCTCGTAGCCATCTTCTTTTCACGCGCCTTGGAGGATTGTCAGGAATGGAAGAGAAAGCAAGGTTAGAAACTAGTGGGTAGTTAGGGAGTTTGTAATGAAAGGAATGATATTCGGTTCGGGTTAGATCGGTTGCATATAGAACATTAAGGTCTTTATGGATGATTTTATTTGTGACAAAGTATGTAGGATTTTGGATTGCAATGATTGAATACGAGAGGATTCGAAGGTTTAGTGGAGCCCCAAAGCTCAACTCCGTATGTCCAGATTGGCCTTATAACAGTCATGTAGATCAGTCTTTTGTAATGAATTGGAAGTTTAGACCGTTTGTCTTGTAAGTACTGTAATAGTCGAAATCAACGTGCAGTTTCCTGTCTTTTCAGTCTGGTGTGAGGATTCCAGGTCAGTCGTTTGTCCAGATGTTGTCCAAGGCAGTAGATCTGTTCGACAGGGGAAAGATTAACCTTATTAAATCCATCAGGGTTAAGAACAAAAAACAATAAATGGATAAAAGGATATAAATATAATATAACAATTAAAGTAAATAATTGAACTGAATGAAATAAAGTAATGAACGAAGAGGGAAATAATATATACGTTTTATCTATAGGAGAAGATTGTTGGTGGTGCAGTAAGAGAATAACACAAATAAATTAAAAAAATTATTTATTAGTGCCTACGTTTCGGCCAGTATTTCTAGCCTTCATTAGGACTAAGAACAAAAAACAAGATAAAAACCAGTGAATAATGATTTATAGAATGATTAAAGTAAATAATTGTACAGAATGAATATAAATAAAAACAAAGTAACGAGAGAAGTGGTATTATATCATAAAGGTAATTAAATATGTAAGTAAAATAACATAATTTATGAAATAAAAATGTAAAGTTATATAATGCAAAGGAACAAAGAAATATGAATATTTTAATTAAATAATAATAATTTAAAAATTAAAGTTTCATTTTATATTTTATTTCAATAAATATGATACTTTACTTACTTACATATTTAATTACCTATTTATTCGTTTCAGTTCCCAATTCTTTCATTACGTTATTTTTATCTTTGTTCAATCTGTACAATTATTTACTTTAATCATTCTGTATATCTTTATTCACTGGTTTTTATCTTTTTTTTTGTTATTAGTCCTAATGAAGGCTAGAAATACTGGCCGAAACGTAGGCTCTAATAAATACGTTTTTTAACTTATTTGTGTTATTCTGTGACAGTACTCCTAATCATCTTCTCCTCATAGTAATATTAGATTACATTTAGTGAGAGCGGAACAGTCCAGGAGGCTGAAAGGGTATTGTAGTAGAAGGAAGGCGGAAGGTGTGAGAATGAATCGAAAATGATATTCGCGTGGTCCTTGCTGGCCGGTTCATGCAAAAATTAAATAAAATAAAAATAAGAAATTATTCCGAAATATATTTTGTAATGATAAATAGATTATATACTATACCTAATTGTGAGGAAGGTTAAATAATAGCGCAGTAGTTGTGATATCAGTGTGGCCAATAATCACATATATTTTCATACTTTTCTCCATTTCAAATGGAATAATAGTCCCAGTCATTCCTCCCAGACATCCTCGCACATACACGTTTAGCCCTGAGCGCTCCAGAAGATGAATCCTGAAGACTCCTCCCATCGAGGTAATGCGGCTCAGAGAGAAGACTCGTTCTTTACAATAGTCGACAGCCGTTGCCCAAATCAGGAGCAGTTTCTGCTCCCGCGAACCCTTTGTCTCCTGATGGATCCCTTCCTTTCTCCTGTAGGATTCCTCTTGTTCTTGTTCCTCCCGCAATGACCTACCTCCAAAATTTATCTTCTATTATTCTCTTTTAACCTGGAGCGGTGTAGAAATAATGTGAATAGTCCTGAAATGTTTCCCGAGGTAAGAGACGATTCATATATCTATGCAAATAAGTTCTGTACGAATGAAATGGAATAAATTAATTTTTGAGAAACCTTAAAAAAGAGAAGTCATTAATATAAACCTAAAACTTTCTGTAACTCTTCGTATTGCTAGATCCTTGAAGAATAAACCCTACCTAGAATATAAATTACATTATTAAAGGTCACATTTCTATTACTTTTTTTTCAACCCAGATTTTCAGAAATTAAATTTTATTATATAATATACTTATTCTCTGTCCCACTGATAACAAATATGTAATAATGATAAAGGAATTTAAAGATAATATAAATATATGTCTCTAATCCAATTGAAACGCAAATGGGATAATAATTGTCCAACTCAAATATTTCTGTCTGGTATACACAAGGTAGTTTCCTATCCTTTAAACAGTTTTTACATCTGATATCCTAATACTATCCTCACCACGTATGCCGACGTCTATTATCAGTGGACAATGACCCTTCCGTTGTATCCCTATCCCTCCAATCCCACAACACCAGCCTTGAAGAATGGTTTCGAAGCTGAAGGATTAAAATAAATTCCAATAGATCCCATAAAATCACATTTTCCTTTGACGTGAACCCATGACTTCCTCCCATTATTAGCTTTGAGGCTTCAATTAACCATAGAATTCCTCTAGTATTCAATCCTTACAATCCAAAATACTTAATGTTCCTTACTTTGACGCGAATCAGATCATCCATGAGGACCTCAATATTTTGTTTGTTGGCAATTTAACCAAAATCAGATACCAATCCATGATAAACTTTCTGACCTCCCAAACCCACTAGATTCTAACCTCATTTCTCCTGAATTACCTGATAACGCTCCGAGGCGTCTGAAAATAACATGGCTTCGAAAACTTCTATAGAATTATTCTTCATTGTATAACTAACATTAATTAAATGGTTATTAATATCAATAAATAAATTTCTAAATTTTTTTAAATAATTTATTTATTGTTATTTACAGCTGTATACATAAATACACATCAAGTAAATTTGCTGTAAGTGATATTATCACATGATACAAACATGTGGAGAATCTACCCATTGACAGAACTCCAAAGGAGGTCTCGAGGCCATCTTCTTTTCAGACGTCTAGGAGGATTATTAGGTAGTGAAGGAGAAGCCAGGTTAGAAACGAGTTGGTTTGGGTGGTGGAGAAGTTTATCATGGAAGGAATGGTATCTGGTTCTGGCCAACTCGGCAACATATGGAACATTGAGGTCCTGATGGATGACTTGATTTGTGACAAAGTAAGGAGCATTAAGGATTTTATGAAGGGGTTTGGACTGTAAGGATTGGATTCGGGAGGAATTTGATTTCATAAATGTATTTTAGAAATTTATTGTAACGCGTTGACACTAATTTATTTGTTCTTCACGATTGGACCTACCTCGCTAGTTGTACTAAGTACCTTTTATGTTTTTTTCTACCATCATTTCTCTCTTCCCTTGTAATATTTGGTTGGCCGAAACGTTGGGCATTTAAAGTATTATTATTAAAGAGCCTTTGAGACTTAAATGGAAACTATTTATTATGGAAGGATTGGTATCTGGTTCTGGCCAAATCGGCAACATAAGAAACATTGAGGTCCTGATGGATGATTTGTTTTGTAACAAAGTAAGGAGAATTAAGGATTTTACGAAAGATTTTGGACTGTAAGGTTTGTAATGGATTGGAAGTTTGGACCATTTGTCAAGTAAATGTTGTAATAGTCGGAATCGACGAGCAGTTTCCTGTCTTTTCAGTCTTGTATGAGGATTCCATGTCAGTCGTTTGTCTATATTTAGTCCTAAATAACGGATCTGTTCAACAGGAATAAGTAGGGTATTATTAAAAGATACTGTAGCGCAAGAAGAAGGTTTACGACGAAGGGTAAATGTGATTTGGTGGGTTTTTTTGGAATTTATTTTAATCCTCCAGTTTTGGCACCATTCTTCAAGGGTGGTGATGTGGGATTGGGATACAATGGAAGGATCATTATTCACTGACAATATCTAAAAATTTACATATATTTCTGGAGTTAAACATTTTAGTCGTACTTCTCTCAATGTGGATATACATTATATTTGTTCACTTCAATTCAATAAGATTATTATTTGTTTTTTGTTTAGTAATGCTTCATATTTTTACAGCCAGAGGGCAGAGCCAATCGGAAATAATGGAGGCGCACTCGAATGGACCATGAACCGAAAACGAGATTAATAAAGCTGAATGCTATCTGGCTTCTACCTGACAACTGCCCTCAATGGTGGGAGATTTGAATTTCATAAACGGTTCGCTATATTCTTTTATGTCTCCTCTGCTTCATCCACCGCCACGACTTCACATTGGAGCCTGAATGTCCTCTGCCATTGCGGAGGCTATGACTGTCTTATCTCTCCACTATATTCCCTTTCGTAATTGAGTAGAGACGTTTCAGATTAAAATGCAAAACGCCGAGTCATCCAGGAAATTCATTATGATTACCATGGTTTAATGCAGTCGTCGAAAAATTCAGAAACTAATGAGCCGGTATCATCATTAATAATCACGTAAAAGTAATTACCAAATCTGCAGTCATATTTTAACTGTATGACCCTGCATACAATGAAAAACTAGAAAAAAATGTAGTAAACTGAAAATTATTATTCTGGATTTTCTCTTTAGGAAGTCTGGTAAGTCAATTCATAAACATTTTTTGAGGTTAATAAACTTCCAATTGAATGTAATTTATTTTAAATTATCATATCGTAGCACAACGTTTCGAGACTTCTTTCCCATATTCAAGTAGAATATAGAGTAATGGTTGCTACCTCCTTAGCAAGAAATATAGAGTAATGATTGTGCTAAAGAGAAGTAAAGAATGCACCAATAAGTAATGGTAGAAAAGTGAGAATAGTGCAAAGATGTGACATGATTTCCTTTCGTGGAAATCAAATTTTGAATAATTATGAGGTTTAAAGTATATGATTATGGGAGAGAAGTCCCGAAACGTTGTGCTATAATATAATAATTTTTTTTTAATAATTTATTTATTGATATTTACAACTGTATACATATATACACATCAAGTAAATTTGCTGCAAGTGATATAATGACATGATAAAAACATGTGGAATATCTATCCATTGATAGAACTCCAAAAACATTTCTAAAGGAGAAGATCTCGAGGCCATCTTCTTTTCAGACGGCTAGGAGGATTATTAGGTAGTGAAGGAGAAGCCAGATTAGAAACGAGTTGGTTTAGGTGGTTGGGAAGTTGATTATGGAAGTATTGGTATCTGGTTCTGGCCAAATATAATAATTTAAAATCAATTACATTCAATAGGAAGTTTATTAACCTCAAAAAAATTATTTAAAAGGACGTCCAGGCCGTGGCTACCTTCAGCCCTAAATGTAAAGAAGAGATCGTACAGACTAGATTGAAAATAGGTCACACGAGGCTCACTCACTCCTATCCTGTCTAAAAAAACGCCTCCTAAATGTCAATATTGTAACAAAAATTAAACAATTAGCCACATCTTCCAGGAATGCCCATATTTCAGGTCACACCTCTAAAGATTAGAAGCTTAGAATTAAACCCGAATATTTCAAATACCCTCAGAGACGACGATGAAACAATAAAATTAGTATTTCAGTTTTGAAAATCAAAATGCTTGCTGGCACAAATATAACTTTGAACAGCCAAAAAAGTATATATTAAATAAAATTAAAATAAATAAAACAACTGTAAGCAAATTAAATAAGAAATAAATGGCGTCGATGGTCAGTGACGTTTTACGCCATTCAACTTAATAATAATTTTTATTATTATAGTTACAGATCTAACTAACCAATTATACGTTTTTCTTTATATTTTATATTAATTAAAATTTTAAATAATTTCCAATTATGTTCTTATAACACTCATTACTCAGTTGATTCTCATGTATTATTTTCTTTTATCATTCTTAAATTTAATAATATTTTTTTAACTTTAAATCCTCTTAGGTTTCCGAAAAGTAAGCGGCCTCGAGATCTCCGCTGGAAATGTTAATGTAGTTCTATTAGTAAGTAGATTCTATAAATGTTAGTATCATGTCATTTTATAACAAATTGTTTAGTTGTATATATTTGTATACAGTTGTAAATATCATAACTAAATTATATTAAAAAAAAAAACTTTCACTGATTTTATTGTATTCAGTTTCAATATTATTATATCACACAATGCATTTTCTTCAATACTACTTACGTACCTATATTATCTGTTATCTTCTTATGTTTATTGTTATTCTGCAATTCCATTTAATCATTATGGATGTTTATGTTTATTATAGTATGTTTGTTTATGTTCGTATTTCTGATAAAGGCCCTATTCATAAAACAAAGATATTATTCCTCTTGTTCTCATTGTATTATTGTTCTTATATTAAAAACAATTCTCAGGCCACTGTTGATGTACGTCTGTGAAGTCTGGGAGCGGTATCTTTTACGAAAAGAAAAAATTACAATCTTTTCAAAATAAAGCCCTAAGAATAACAGTTAAAGCTCCTTGTTTCATAAGAAATAGCTAATTGCATTGGATTAATTGAATTACAAATGGAGTCAATAGAGGATTGCATCAAAAAATGTTCCTGAAGTTCCACTCCTAGTTGCCGACGGTTAAAGGAGCAGTGACCTACAACCTGGGAAACCCAACGTCATCCCGAAGATTGAAGCCTAGGCTGCTGCAAGACATTCTGTTCAATTCTATATTTATTAATTCATTATTCGCACTACCTCTATTTTACTTCTTTTTTTTTCTTCTTTTGTCCTTTTTTTCAAATTAGCTTGTTTCTTTTTACCTTTAGAGGGTAATTGTTTGTTTTGTTAAGGCTAGAAATATCGTTTTTTTTTTGTTATTAATTTTACTTTTCTCTTTTATTAAGAAGCATTATTCTTATCTATTAATTTTATCTTTTTTCTCTCTTTTAATTCTAACATTCCTTACAGTAAGGAGTGTCTTTTGTACGAGACTATACCCTCCCCCTCTCCCATAATCAACTGTTAAAAAAATATACATTATGTAACGGTTATATCAACCATGTAAGGCCCACCAAGCCGATCTGGTGTAAAATAAATAAATTAAAAAAAATATCCCTGATGAAAGTCTGAAATTCTGACTTAAACGTTAATTTATTTGTGTTTTTAACTGACCACATTCCAAAACGTTAATGAATATATTTAATCTACGGTGAACTATTTACTCGTCATTTTTTCTTCAGATTTTCACCTCTGTAAATGAAAATCAATACATTTCGTCATCTGTTAGTGGGACACTCTATGACTTAGACAACTGTCATTTTAAACCTGCCTGTTTGGAAAATTTGGGAAGGGAAAAGTTACATGAAGTGATAAAAAACCTTAGGTAATATGGGATCGCATGTGTACTGGTTATATACGTTAAACTTTAAATTACCTTTTAAATTAAATTATATCTGGACATACGGAGTTGAGCTTTGGGGCTCCACAAAACCATCAAATTCCTCCCGAATCCAATTCTTACAGTCTGAAATCCATCGTAAAATCCTTAACGCTCCTTACTTTGTCACAAATCAAGACATCCGTCATGACATCAATGTCCCATATTTTGTCGATTTGGCCAAAACCAGATACCATTCCTTCTATGGAAAACTTCCCAACCACCCACATCCACTTGTTTCTAACCTGGCTTCTCCTTCATTACCTAATAATCCTTCTAGGCGTCTGAAAAGAAGATGGCCACGGGATCTTCTCCTCTAGCAATGTTATTGGAGTTCTATCAATGGGTAGATTCTCCACATGTTTGTATCATGTCCCTATCTTACCTACAGCAAATTTATTTGTTGTATATATGTTATACAGTTGTAAATAACAATAAATAAATGATTAAAAAAATAAATTAAATTGACTTTCGGCGTTTAAAACCGTTCTAAATTCTCCGATAATTCCTCATTCTTTGGTCTAAATATTTAAGGCAATACTTTGCTTTCAAAAACCTTAAGATGTTGCTCCTCCTATAAATGAAAGATACCACAGTTCGCGTCCATATAGAACATTAGGATGTTTATTTTGTAAATTCTAACTTTTAAGTTTCTGGACAAAAGGCACTAGCTCATAAATTTTGAAATTAAAAAATAAAAAGCATTTCCTGCCTTTAAATCCGCCTTAATTTCCTCATCAACGCCTGTTGAACAAATTCGATACTTAGGACTCCATCTTGGCAAGAGACTTACTTGGAATCCACGCACAAGACTGAAACGACAAGAAACTGCTCGTAGATTCCGATTGCTACAACACTTACTTGACAAACGCTCTAAACTTCCCATTCACTACAAAAAATTTAAAAAAACTACAATAATCAGACCAATTTGGACATATGGAATTGAGCTCTGGGACTCCACCAAACCATCAAATTCTTCCCGCATCCAATCGTTACAATCCAAAATCCTTGATGCACCTTATTACGTCACAAATAAACTCATTCACAAAGACTTTAAAATCCCATTCGTTGCAGATTTGGCCCAAAACAGATATGCGTCTTTTCATTACAAACTCCTTAACCATCCTAACCCATTAATTCTTAAATCTTTCATCCTTAACAATCCCTGATAATCCTCCGAGGCGTCTGAAAAGGCCACGGGACCTTCTAATTTAAATTAATGTTTGGGGTGGTTCCTTCCCAAGATTTTCAAGTGCATATGAAACATACTACATATTTACCTATTGTATAATTTTGTACAGTTGTAAATTGTACATTAAATAAATAACTACAAAAAAAAAAATCCTTATCAATTTCGTTTTTCTTAATTTTTGCTCCTACCTGGTCATACATATTCCCTTCTGCTTATTTCGGATAACATCGCTATATTCTATCACTCAACAATTGCATTGT
>NW_027112830.1:396880-398031 GCF_000696795.3 Halyomorpha halys | reverse complement strand
TATAATAATAATCTTCATTTATTCTGGAATCTCTTTAGAATAATATTACAGGCATCAAAATTAGGTTTTAGAGCCTAAGAGTAAATTACAAAATAGAGATGACATTACAAGATGTCATAAAATAAAATAATACAATGAATTTAAAAAGATACAAATAAACAACAATCTGAATATATAAAATAATGTTAGAACAAATAAAATAAACTTGACATATCATAAAACATAAGATGACTTCTGATAGTAAATAAAAATAAAAAAAAATATAAAAAATCAAATACAATTAAACTAAAATATAATAAATGAAAAGATACTATCGGAATCTACAGTTTCTTGTCGTTTCAGTCTTGTGTGTGAATTCCAAGTAAATCTCTTGTCAAGATGGAGTCCTAAGTATCGAATCTGTTCGACAGGCGTTAGTGGAGTATTTAGAAAGTATACTGTAGGCTATAGGAAGGTAGAGGTTTACTATGGAGTGTAGGTGATCTGATGGGATTTGTCAGGATTTATTTTGATTCTCCAGTTTTGACTATGGAAAGTATATAAAGATTTTTTGAAATTTTCAATTGTTATTCTTCCGGAATTGGGTAGATAGAAGATAGTCGGAGATACGGGATTTGAAGATTGAAAGGGTATTAGAACTACGAATAAAGGAGGGAATAGAATTCCATGGGGAAGAAAAACGGATGAGGAAAGATCTACCAAAGGCTGCGGTTCGATGGGCAGTTACATATCAGTCTGAAGGCCGTGAGCGGGTATTGCGGGAATGCACTGAGGACTTAAATTGAAGGATATCGGTGAAACTAAGCTATATATAGAAAATTTAAACAAGGAATTTTATGTATCATACTGGATTGATTTTTTGTATCTATTTTGTGATTCAATTTACTATTATAAATTTTAATTTTATTTTTGGGTCTGTAACATAAGGAGTATTCATCAACATCGTAATCTTTAAACGATTTCTAAATATCTTCAGATAATCCCTTTATGTAATTGAATCACTAAAATTTCTTATTGATTGCTTTATTATTTAGATATAACTTATATTATTTTAACAATAAAAACATAGTTATATTTAGAATTCAGTTTTATAGTTACTGATAGAACCTTTAAAGTAAATCATAACCTAGCCTACTCATCTCTCTTTTCTC
>NW_027112830.1:382857-395495 GCF_000696795.3 Halyomorpha halys | reverse complement strand
CCAAACCAGATATGCGTCTTTTTATTCCAAACTCCTTAACCATCCTAACCCATTAATTCTTAATGTTTCATCCTTAACAATCCCTGATAATCCTCGAGGCTTCTGAAAAGAAGATGGCCACGGGACCTTCTAATTTAAATTAATGTCTGAAGTACCACCAATGGGTGGTTTTTCTCAAGATTTTCAAGTGTATATGAAACATACTACATATTTACCTATTGTATTATTTTTTACAGTTGTAAATTACATTAAATAAATAATTAAAAAAAAAAAGTTTTATAGTTTCCGTACTTTTAGCGAACAAGACATCAGCATAAATCAGGACTGATGTTTTGCCACATAGTTTACAACCATTTTTGGGATAAATCACCTGTACCTATATACTATATATTCTAGTGAGAAATTAAATTCTTAACTACGTAATGTATATAATCTTAATAAATACTGTAATGGAATACATACAGTTCTATCGATCCGTGGATGGTGCAGTGAGATACATCATAAGGTCGCGGCGGCTGTGGATTAGGGCCCCTACGTGACGTGCCAGCGGTCACCAGCTGCTAATGAATAATGAGACCAAACTTAATCGATGAGCCCCCCCCAGCAAAATATATTTCGTTACGATATTCTCTATGCCCGGCTCGAGCATTACTAATGGAAACGTAACCGCAAAATAAAAATAAATTAACAACATTATGCAACTGCAAAAACCAATAATAAATTGAAGTGGAATGACAGGATATTGGAATCTATTATTACTAACCTTGCTCGTGTTGTTACAACCTAAACTGGTTTACGATCTCGTGTCAAAACTTGAGGAAATCATTTGAATATTGTCTATTTCAATGCCAACCTGATAAGTTTAAACTTTTTTTTTTATAATTTATTTATTGTTATTTACAACTGAATACACATATATACAACAAATAAATTTACTGTAGGTGACATAGTGACATGATACAAACATGTAGTGAATCTACCCACTGATACAACTCCAATAACATTTCTAGGTTTAGATTGTTAGGTAATGAAGAAGAAGCCAGGTTAGAAACAAGTGGATTTGGGTGGTTAAGAAGTTTATTATGGAAGGAATGATATATGGATGACTTGATTTGTGACAAAGTAAGGAGCATTAAGGATTTTGGACTGTAAGGATTGGATTCTGGAGGAATTTGATGGTTTAGTGGAGCCCCAAAGCTCAACTCTATATGTCCAGATACGCCTTATAATAGTCATGTAGATCAGTCTTTTGTAATGGATTGGCAATTTAGACCGTTTGTCTAGTAAATGTTGCAATAGTCGGAATCTACGAGCAGTTTCTTGTCTTTTTAGTCTTGTATGAGGATTCCATGTCAGTCGTTTGTCGAGATGTAGTCCTAAGTAACGGATCTGTTCGACAGGAATAAGTGGTGTATTATTAAAGGATAGTGTAGAGCAAGAGGTCCTGGGTTTACGTGGAAGGGTAAATGTGATTTGGTGGGATTCATTGGAATTTATTTTAATCCTCCAGTTTTGGCACCATTCTTCAAGGGTGGTGATGTGGGATTGGAGGGTTTGGGATACAATGTAAGGATCATTGTTCACTGACAATATGTGTCATCTTGTTTTTAAAAATCTTATTTGCAGGCTAATTGCCCATGTCACATCTTTAAAATAAATTAAATATTAAATTAACATCATTACAACTTCAAAAATTGTTTTTAAATTTATTACTTACTTGCAAAGATTTTTATATCCTAAATTTAAAACCTTCTTATACAAATAATCTTCTCTTTTTCACTTATAATAATATAATATTATATTCATAATTTATAACAGAACCTACCTTCAACAGGTTAGGACTCTGTTATCAAGTTATCATTAAAAATATTTTTTTTACATTTAATACAATTTAATTAACATTCAATTTTAATTCATTTACTTATAACATAACATTTCTTAAATACATAATTACTATATTTTTATTATTTATGTATTCTTTTTATCATACATATACCTCCCTCTCTATTTTATTTTTTCACATATTTACTCACCTATACATGCTTTTATAACTTAAATATGGGTGAAAGCAAAATGTTAAAAAAAGAGAAGAAGGAATAAGATGTGACACGCTTGAAATGCTGTAAAATACTGGCTTTATTGGGTTCGGTACATCTCTTGTATACATTAGATATGCTGATCTCTTTAGTCAGCTGATATCGAAGTAACAGCTGACTCAGGCCGAAACTCCTCTCCCCTCCCCCCCACCAGTTTATAAACAATCCTCGTAAACTAATACTATTCAGTATAATAACTATACAATCAGAAAACAAAACCTATTTACACAAAAAAACAAATCCTATACAATTATCATTTAAAAAAAAAAACTCATAAGCTTGTTGAAGTAAACAATATATACATAATTTAAACCTAGGAATACAAATAAAAAAGAAATAATTCTTCGTACAATAACATGAACAAGTTACAATAAAAAATAAAAAAACAATATTTACAAAAGTTAAAAACGTTCTTAAAACAAAAACAATAAATAGAATATATTTATATTTTCTTTAATATAATCTAGATGTGGCAATATGAGGGCACCCAAGCTTTTATTTTGTGATTGCCGGAAGTTTTAATTGTTCAATATGGATAATAATTAGATATTTATTTTGCTCAAAATTTCAGAATAATGGTGGTTTAGTCCTTTAGAATCTGATTTGAAATTGACTGTATAATTTATATTTTCAGAGATGTAAATTGGTTCTAATATTTTTCTTCTAAAATTATTATTTTCTTTATGATTTACATTTTCAAAATCAAATTCATGCTTATTTTAAACAACATGTTGTACCAATGCTGTTTTCTTTGGATCCTTTTTCATATTTTTTATATCATTCCCATGTTGATACATCTTGTCTTTCATATATTGTGTCTCCTTGAAAATGGCCTGAGGGCCGAAACGTTGGAGAGCTTTTGAGAATGAAAGTTGAGATTAATTTGGATCAAAACTGTGTATGTTAATAATGAAATTACAAGTTTTTTTTTTCACTACATAGACGAAGATTCAGATAGTCTTTTGTAAACTGTTTTGTGTAATATACCTCACGTTAATTTTTTTTCAACCTCTGAAATGGAGGGTTTTTGAAAAGAAAAACCTTTAATTCTGAAGAGCAAGTGAGGCAGGCCGAAAACTTCTTCCAGTCTAAACCAACCGCATTTTAAAAGGAACGGATTGATAAATTGCTTTTAAGCCTCAAGGTACTTTTAGAGTTCGTTTATTAAACTGTTCAACTTCGGTTATTAAAGTGTTTTAATCCAATCCTTTCGATGTAGTCTTCATGCAAAATTCTAGGCTTTCCAAGTTACCTCTGCGAGCTTCCGTTGCCTTCTTGTATTCCTGGTCCTCGCTTAATTGGCAAACATGACCGGACCACTTTAGTCATCTTTTTTCTAGGATAGATTCTAGTGCAGGAATTTTCAGCTTCTCCCTAATCCTTTTATTTTATTTTTCTATCCCTAATCCTTTTATTTTTATTCTTCCTTTTCCCTTCTAGCTTTTCCCGTGACGCAGCATAAGAACTTGATTTCATCTGATGTGCTTTACTGACATTCCAACCTATCTCAACACGTATGCCGATGACACATGTGTGCTCGAAGTTAATAGTGTCAAAGCAGCCTCAAATGTCTTCTGATATGGGTTCCTTTGACGGAAAAGAATTTATTTGACCGCATATCTATCAGCGATTCCCTCCTGAAACTCAATGTTAGTGATCCATTTTTAAAGAGGTTGATGACTGAGAATGAAAACGAAGTGACCGGCCGCTAACGACTCCAAAAGCAGGATTACATCCAAAAAAGGTAATGTTGTGCATTCAGTGGGATTGGAAAGGTGTCCTTTATTTTGAGCTCCTCACGCCCTACCAGACCATTAATTCTGCAGTTTACTGTACCCAGTTGGAACAATTAAAGGCAGCGGTTGAGCAAAAGTGTTCTAAAGTGGCTAATCACGAAAGTCTAGTTCACTTATTTCGGACCCTTCAAAACTCTCTAAACGGGAAACATTTTAATTCGCTCGAGGACTGCAAATCGCACATAGGTTCATTGCGCAAACATCTGAAAAGTCCTGGGAGGACGGAATTAAAAAATTACCTAAAAGATGGCAGCATGTAATAGATCAAAATGGGTCTTATATAATTGATTAAAATTATTTACAAGAACCTGAAGTTTTTATAATAATCACCAGTAAACGCTACGAACTTATTTTACAACCCAATATATGATAAATAATATATAGTTAAATTTGGTAAGTTTTTAATACGAATTTTATTATGAATAAATAAAATTAGAAATGTAATAAGAATATGCCAAACCAAAAATGTCAGGTAGGTTAAACAATGAATTGTTGATAAACAAAATTCTGTAATATACAGTGTAAACTGAATAGAATTAGAACACGTCAAACTGTGATAATAGGTAATTTAACACAATATGATATAAATAAATTGATCAGTGCATGGTGTTCCCTAATTTAATAATGTTGTATTGGTTATTGACCTATGGCTTATATCATAAAAGTTGACAAAGGCAAAATAATTTGCAACAGTTTAACAACTGATATTGTAAATAAGGTGGGAAATTTATGATTCTGAATGTTTGTTTAAAATAATTTATTTTGAATAGAATGTAATTGAAATAACCATAGAGAATGGAAATAATGGCCGAAACGTAGCAGTTACGAGAAAATAAAAAGTGTGATACTATATGGATATTTTTAGTATAACTAATAAACAAACCTGTCTCAAACAAAATATTTAATATATGTTTTCTTATTTTACAAAAAATATATATTCTTTTTCTTCACACTTACACAAGGACAATAAATAAAAAATATTCTCGTTCAATGAAAAATTCAATTTTGAAATCCTCACATTTTTTGCAGTTCTCTGTACATATCCTATAACTGACAAATCTTTTGCCTAATTAATAGACAAATTCAGTTATAAAGTCAAATGAATGGTTTACACCAGCCAAGAGCGATAGATAGACAAAGATATAGTGAGAGTGAGAGAGAGAAGGGGGGAAGAGGGTGAGAGGGGGTGAGGGAAAGAGAGAGTTTGAGGAGGGTATTAGTGGGAAGGATGAAAAGGCAAACAATACGCAAACGAAGGAGATACTTTGGTCGAAAGGAAATTATTGAGGCCACCGCTAATTGACTCGAGAGCTTTTGATCTCTCACTCCGCTCGCCTGCCCTTGACAATCCCAAAGGGCCCCTTCCTCTCTCGGGTCGAGCGGTGTTTGCACAATTCCTAACTGCTGCTAATAGCTAATACCTAAATCAATCTCTGCTCGCTTTGCTTGTTCGGCTCGGGTCGCTAGTTTCGGATTAATCGTCCAATCCATTTCTTGAAAGGGTCTTTTACACGGCCCTTTAAGCCCTCCATTCAATATCATTTCTAAAGAAGTTAAGGCAAATCATTTAGGCATTAGTTAAGACCAACATATTAGTGTTTCTTTTGGATTCCAAGTCAGCCAAGAGTTATGGAAATACATTTGTGATTTTATATACTGAACCAAAATTTCCAAAACAGTTGTCAAAAAGACATCACTGATAAGTTAAGGAGTGTTCTGTCAAAAGTCAATATATCCACTTTAGGAAAGTTATAACTTCTTTTTTTTTTCTTACCTCCTGGAATAAAGAAATAAGCATTTACAAATATACACAATAGAAAAATGTTATGTACATATACCGGCTATTTCATTTTCTTCTTTTGCAGGGATGGCATTATAAGAATCGTTGCCGGGTCCGCTGAAGGCAGTGTCAACAATGATGGCATATGTTTGCCTGGATGCTCACTAGTAATAGGGAGTTATTACATTAAAATTATTATGGCTTCATTTAATATTAATAAGTAGAATTTTAATTGTGAGATGAACCGGTGAAGATTAAAGAAAAAAAAATTGTAACTAAAAACTATTTATTCTACACCAAAATTTCACCCCACTTTGCAGGGCTTGATCAGGACTGGATAAGGGATTGTATAAGAAACAAAAAAACCTGAAAAAAAAATTGTTTAAAGACGGTTGGAGTATAAGGAGACATTAAATACAACAAATAGCAGTACCATGTGATGTGCGTGACGTTTATGCAAATGTAAAAAAAAAAAAGTACATAAAAATAAGCATAGTATAATTATATTATTTCAATTTCTTGAGACAAGGTAATTATTTATTAAATAAATCAAAACTTGTATTTTTGTATCCACACTTTTTATTTCAACAGTCCAACGTTTCGGCCATTTTAGCCATCTTCAATTATAAATTCTCCTCACATTAAATTTAAATTATAAGTTAAAACCCTATTCTTCTATTTAAAATCATAATTATCCAAATCATCTTATTTTAAAACTATCCACCAAAATCACTAACCATATACACAAACCATTTATCTATAAATAAGTTTCTATTCTAATATCTATCCACTCATTATCCAGTACAAGAATTTTTCCTTTAAAAAAAAAAAAACTGAAGCAACAAGGCTGCAGTTGGCTATATATGTCTAATCTAACTGACCTCCCAGGTCGCCAAGAAAGCAAGATACTTAGGGACCGCTAGATGGCGTTGTTATTTGACATTTTCATGGTAGACTAAATAATAAAAAATATAACTAACAAATTATATTTTTGTAAGTCTGCTCACGGACTAAATGTTGCTTTTTGATGCCAAAATCTCCTAAAAAATCTTTTAGATTGACTTGTTGAACAATCCTGGAATATATATTTCTTTAACGATTTCATATATTTTTTCTGTTGATTCAACGGCCATAAAACAAAAAAGTAAGGACAGAATATCTATAAGAGGAGTTTGAACAAATAGCCCTAGTTGGAGCGAGTTGGACGATAAAGCTGAGTGGTGTCCTTTAACACTCAACTGTGGCGATAAGGCCAGCGAACCTCCTTGGACTGGTGCCAGCCCCCCTCTCCGAGCCCCCCCTAAACTCTCCACCCTGAGTTATGGAGTTACCGACTTGGTTAAGTACAGCCACTCCTATTTAAAGCCCCATACGGCCAGCTCATCTTTCCAACATTATTATATTCAAGAGAGAATATATCTTGACAAAGTTTATTTAAGCTAACCTCTATAACAATTATACTAAATTGGAGAAGATGGTCGGAGGTGCGGTCAGCAAAAAAAAAAAACACAAATAACCAAAAAAATATTTATTTATGCCGACGTTTCGACCTGAGTATCAGGTCTTCGTCAGGGTCCCCAGGCTAAAACTAGTTAAATTAATGCTTTTTTAAATATCTTTTTAAGGAACCCTCTAGATAGTGGAAGCAGACAAAGGAAACCACTCAAACAAAGTATTTACCACTTATATTGAAAGGGTAGCGTACAATTTGTTATAAATTAATTTCAAATTTTCCACTCTAACACGATTTGGGTAAGGATCCAGTGCCCAGGACACTCTAATTAAAGAACAAAAAATTAGTCACTATGGCTCTGTCCACTATTGAGAGATTTGGCCACAACAAACTATAGCTACAAGAGAAGTGATATTTTGAAAAATTACTTTAGTATTTATTTACAGTTTTAGCTTATTATATTAAATAAATAAATATTAAATTAATGGAGGATCAGGGGTGTTACTAGACCTACAACCGTTGGTTACACCACCCTCGACATATTTTTTCCTTGTTGATGGTACCGTAGGGCTCCTTAACCCACAGGGTTGGCTCACGGCTATAGTAACAGAATAAATAATTATCTGTCACAACCGATTCGATCCAGCTCCTTCACTGGCTACAAGGACCCGGGCCTCCTCCACCACAGCAATTGAATCTCCGATTAAAATTAGTTATTTCACCTCAATTTTTGATTACTTTAATGAAAACTATGAATAATTATTAGTAAAATTTTATGATTTATTATGTTTATTACTAGTTTAATTTATGAAAGAGTTTTAGGTTCCTAAACTATAGCGTAAGCCATTTATTAATATCACAGCAGAACTTATTTTTCCTTTTAACATAGAGTTTTTATATTCAATAGTTCCCAACATATAGCTTTTTAAAAAGCAACATTTCATAAAAAATGCACTGAAAATTCAGTAGTGAATTTTTATTTTTTTAAATATTTATTTGTTGCTATTTACAACTGTAAATTATAATATATTTAGTAAATCTGATCTAAGTTAAATTGTAGTGTTACAGGCGTGTAGAGAAACTATTCGTTGGTAGCACTCTAATGACATTTTACATTAGCTGGTCTCGTGGCCATCTTCTTTTCAGGCGCCTCGGAGGATTGTCAGGAATGGAAGAGGGTCCAAGATTAGAAACTAGGGGGTTTGAGTGGTTAGAGAGTTTAGTAGTGAATTTATTTTGAGAAAACTATATCTCGAAAACCATTCGACGTACAAATGTCTACTAGCAATCAAAATAAAGGTTATTGACCTTACAATAAAGTGGTTTAAGACACATAGCATTTATGATATTCGCATATGAATATAAATTCCTTACATAAATCTCGACCGAATGACTATAAATTAATTCATTTTAGCAAATATCATGAAAATTATTACTCCTACGAAGATAAACGCCGCAGACTACTTTAGGGTACTCTAAATTGGCTTTAAAATTTCATATGCGAATATCATAAAGACTAATACCACTACAATGATGTGTGTCTTAATTTACTTCATATTAAGTTAAATAACCTTTATTTTGAGTGCTAGTAGACATTTGTACTTCGAATGGTTTTCGAGATAGTGTTTTCAAAATAAATTCACTAACTTCTGATTTTTCAGTGCATTTTTTATAAAGCAAATCTTTTTAAAAAGCAATATCTCGGGAACAGTGCAACGTAAAAACTTTTATTAGAGCTTATATTTATTTTAGCAAATTTACTCTACTTTAAATTATGTTCTCTTAGATTTTCTAATGTTGTTAAAGATTTTGAGCTCCAAATGAAAAATTAACTTTTTAAAAAAGCCACCAAATTTTGTTCTTCCTTAATACTAAAAAAAATTATTAATTTTTTTATATTTAACTTAGATCTGATTTACTAAATGTATTATAATGTACAGTTGTAAATAGGAATAAATAAATATTAAAAAAAAAAATTTAGTAACAAACCTTATTTTCAGAAAATAAATTATGAGGAAAAGATATAACAAATTATATTTTAATGGTTTTTCATATAAGTATAAATAAAAATAAATACTTCTCGAAATATAAAAAATTCAATGGAATTTTCATTTTTACATAATACAAAAAAATTGAATTGTAATTGAAACTCTTTTAATTTAATAATAATAAGTTATTTACAGTATGTATCCATTAATTACTTATTTTTATTTGTTTATTTTATTCATTTAAAAAATTATATCCAATATGGTCAGACCAGATGTTATCTATAAGATAGGTGCCAAAATAACACATAAAAATGATAGACAAGTAAATTGTAAATATTACAATTTAGACTATTAATGCGTTGTGGAGGCTATATAATTTTTAAGGTAGATAAGTGCAATATATGAACTGATACAATAAATATGTTAATTACGAAATTAAATACAACTACGAAAATAAAAATAATAATAACGATAAGTACTGAAATGTATATTATATAAAGTAGGATTTATTCATGTAATTAATAAAGTGGCATTAGGAATAATTATAATTTTAATACAGGAGGATATAAAGAGAGGTTATCGATTCATCAGTAGTTATGACTTTTCATACCCTAGATTTTTTCCCTCTCCAAATGAAATAATTAATTAAATTGAAACTGAATTATATTTGAAAGGGTAATTTAATTTTTAGAAGGGGAAAAAAGTACGATCAAAGAGACAAACATACACGGTTCCTTTTGATTGGTCCGAGCGGTCCAATAAAGAGAGAGGGAGTGAGAGAGAGAGAGAGAGGGGGGAGTGAGAGAGGGTGAAAGAGAGAGAGAGAGGGGGGGGGGTGACTGCCTGAATACTCTATTAATCCTAGCAAGTATATTTAATTCCCCATTAACGGTCGAATGATCCCGCCCGTTCGTCATGAAATGATGCGTCCTTTGAAAAGAGCACTTGACGTAATGAAACCCACCGTTCGTCCTATGGTTCTATACCGAATTGAAATCCGACTCGATTAAAAAAATTAAATATATTAAAGGGAAAGATAAGTTCCGCTATGTTATTAATAAATGGTTTACGCCGTATTAATTTAGGGACCCGATGTATAAGACCCCAGTTCATTAAGAATATAACTGAAAAATAATTTCAAAACTGACTTAATAATAATAATTATTTATTTATTTGTTTTTGCGGCAACCACCGTACAAATACAGAGTAAGCCTGTGGCATACATAAAATAAATAATCAATTGTAGTAATTTTATAAAAATGGTGAGTTAAAGATCGTTTAAATTAACTAATAACAAAGAATAGATGATTCAGCCAACTATACCGACTGCTCAGCCGGACCTCTCATCTCTCACTAGAAAACAAACTTCTAATTTATAAGACTATACTCCGACCTATCTGGAACTACGGACTTGAACTTTAGGGAACATCTAAACCATCGAACATCAAACGTATCCAATCCTTTCAATCCAAAATCCTTAGAACCATAGTTAATGCACCCTACTACGTTTCCAACAGAACACTACACCATGACCTACATATCCCTTTTGTCCTTGACCTCGTACCAACCAAATTCTCAAAATTCCATATAAACCTTTCCAACCATCCTAATCCTTTGGTTCAAACCTTATCTAGTTCCACACATCCCTACAGCCCACCTAGAAGGTTGAAACGGCAGTGGCCAAGAGACTTATTAAATTAAAAATGGACAATTGAAGTTATGGCATTGGTCAGATTCTCCACTAAAGTTGAGTGTTTGCGGCTATATTCACTACCAGTGATGCGGCGAGAGGGATGCGCTGGGATCTTTTGAGCTATGCTCTACCCCTCACACGTGAGGGATAGAGTGGGCTCAGGGATCCTCAGATCGGTTGTGTATATATTATATATTAGAGTGTAAATGTGACTAGAGACTATATTATTTTATCCTTAGGCTAATTTATTTATTTATTTTTCTGCTTGAGTTTGATTATGTTCATTTTGTATATTCTTCTATTTGTATATATTTTAAGAGAGTTTTTTTTTTATTTTTTATTAATTTCTTTAATTTATTTTATTTTATTGTAGTATTTATGAGATCATTCATCACTATTACCTATTGCCCACCACTGTGTGGCAGATTGTAATATCTATCAATAAATAAAAAGTAGTATAAAAAATAAAATAAAATAAAATAAACAATATACACAAGCTGGGCTATCTACATTCGTTAGAATAAAACAAAATCACTTCATATTTAACAATATAAAAAACTATACCTCCTATTGTGATGGTAGGTATCCAGCTCTAAGCAAAATGTTGTCTGTTACATAAATAAAAAAAAGTTTAAGATCTAAACCTGAGGGTATAGATAGAAATTAACTGATTTTGGTTAATATTGCTCAGTTTCGACATGTATCGGATTCGGTTCTCTCATGATATGCAGGGCAATTTATCGAAAAATAGAAACAATCCTCCAGGGCCGTTCCATCACAAGCTGGACAAAGCTTCCGTGGGTCCGAAGTATATTTGTGTGGACCGACATTTAGAGTAATTGCATATTTACTGGAGAGTCGTAGTTGGGTAATTATTCTCAATGCTGATTTTTAGGTAGCTTTGAGGAGCATCCGTTTTAATGAAGACCCTACCGTACCACGGGTTATAGGTCCATTCTCGTAATAACAAGAGGAATGAAAAATTTCCTTTATTATAATTTTGATTCTTACCGGATCATTAAGTAGTATCGGGTAAAACATTCCGAAGCTCTCCTTTTTTTCTTATCTGCGTTACCCAATTATATTGCAGACTCAAATGGTTGTTACTGCCTAGCTGCAGTAGCTTTAAATAACATTGTTTCACGAAGCGAGTGCAACTCGAGTAAAGTATTTTTATTAGCCAAAACAAAGTTTGCTTTAAAACGTGACATCCCACAGGAATGGGTGCCACTTCTAGTCCTACCATAAAGTGTGGGGTGTTTTGTTGCAAACGCAGTAGTGGCTTGTATATTTTCCAATTACTCTATGTGCTTCACGGTCCCAAATAGGTGCAGCGTAGAGGATACAACTCAACATAGTTGACTCGTGTTTCTGCCTTGCATCCCACAGGATTATTCTTCAGGATTAGCCTTCAGGTACTTAGTACTGCCCCGATGCTTTAGTTACTTTTAGATAGTATATGCTTCATGGCACTGTTAAAAAGTCCTGATGAACTAAACTCTATACCAAGGTATGTTCAGGTACTTCTTCAAAAATACTCCCCTCGAAATATACACTTTTACTTCCTTTAGGCCTACCCTTATAAGTTTTTAACAATTTTGCTTTTTCTATATTAACGGTCAAGGAGTTTGATTTGCAGTATATATTTAAGATATTTAGTTTCGATTGGACACTAAATGAAGGTCATAATTTCTTCGTATGGCGATATCCTCATTCCATGCGCCCCGTTTCTTTG
The DNA here is from genome assembly GCF_000696795.3 of Halyomorpha halys. Taxonomy (NCBI): domain Eukaryota; kingdom Metazoa; phylum Arthropoda; class Insecta; order Hemiptera; family Pentatomidae; genus Halyomorpha; species Halyomorpha halys. Next base: position 382,954 of record NW_027112830.1, on the reverse strand, counting down.
AAAAGACATGTCTATATCCGCGACAAATAAAGAAAATAATAAGGGGCTTAAAAATGACTTTCTACCAACAACTCCTAACACTATCCTTACCACGTAT
>NW_027112830.1:380669-382187 GCF_000696795.3 Halyomorpha halys | reverse complement strand
TTTACCGGTTGTATTTTTTTATACAGTTGTAAATATCAACAAATAAATACAGTAAAAAAAAAAATGACTTTCTATCACAGCTAACGCAGTAATGCATTTCTGGCGTAAATAACGGATTAGGTCCTTTTTCATAATGAGGTGTGAATAGTTGACCGTAGATTATGTGGAGATAGTCGAGGGAGAGGGTGCGGTCAGCAAAAATACACAATTTTTTTTTTATAGTTTCTTAATTTCTTGTTTGTGGGTAAAAAAAAATTAAAAAAATTTACAATAAACTTGATCAAATTTAAATTGGTTAGTCTCTGTTCTTATTTTTCATTTTTAAATTCTTTATAATTATGTAAGTACCGTAAGAACTTTTGGGTATGCCTTTATCCTGTGTGACTTTCCAAAGTAATGTTGGATTGTAAAATAAGTTTGTAGCGTTTTTTTTTTTACTAGTAATTTCAATAAAAACTTCAGATTCTTGTGAATATTTTTAATCAATATTTTTGCACAACTCCTCCATGTGTGTTTTGCAGTCCTCAAGCGAATTAAACTGTTAAGAGAGTTTTGAAGGGCCCGAAATAAGTGAAAATCTGTTTGGGTAAGGTCTGGTGAATAGGATGAGTGCGGGATCACATCCTAGCCAAACTCCAATAATTTCTGCCGGGTCTGCACGTGAGGGCGGGCGTTATCGCGATGGAAAACTATGCCTTTGCGATTAGTCGATGTTAGACGCTTTTGTTCAACTGCTCACAGTTCTCGGATATCCCGCGTCGTAGAGTAAGGTTATTTTTACGACCAATGCTTGAATTTGGTCATCAACAGTTGAAGGACGACCCGAGCGCTTTGCGTCTTCCAAGTCAAAATTTCTGGTTCTGAACCACGGTGCTTTCTCCTAAGGCATCATCGTCATACACACTGCAAATTTTATTAACCATCTTTGCAGCGGATTTTCCTTTTAGGAAATAAAAAAAAAATCTTTAAATGAATTTTTTTCTCTTCTATTTTGATCAAGCAAAATACCACTTAAAGATAAGGAATCTCGGTTAAAAGCACCTTAACCAATACTTTTGTATAATATGTAAACATTATTGACCAAATGAACATGATTTTATTGAGTGATTAAATTGAAATATTGAATAACGCTACGAAAGTATTTTACAACCCAGTGTATAATTCCTCAGATTGTGCAGTATCGCTATGAGTTTGAAATGAACAGTTTCGGCCCCCCTCCTTGGATAATTCACATACTGTATCACTTTTCTAGATCGTACGATGTAACTTATTATTCCTAGTCTAATTAATTTAAGGGAGACATTAAAATAATAACGTATTTTGCTATGTTGGCGACCCCTAAACTTGTAGTAGAGACAAATTTAAATTGCCTGATAAATACCGAAAATACAGTTTTAAACTTGTGAAATTAGTATACACTTCAATAATCAGACCAATTTGGACATATGGAATTGAGCTCTGGGGCTCCACCAAACCATCAAATTCTTCCCGCATCCAATCGTTACAATCCAAAATCCT